>NW_025942851.1:0-142051 GCF_000764305.2 Hyalella azteca | reverse complement strand
CGGCTCAGGCCTTAATAGTTTACAGGTCCAACTCCCGCAATAGTTACTCACTACACTAGGCACCTGAGAAAGACTAGCAATAAGTGGACTAGCTGGAAAAAATTATCGTATCAGATGAAATATGCATGAATATAAACACCAATATATATGAAATCATACGTTCCGAGTCTGAATTAAAAATTATTTTTTCGATTGGAAATTGTGCACGTTCATCTACCACGTCTAAATTAACCCTCTACCGCCGTATGTCACTCTCCGGGAACATAACTTTCAACTTAAATTATACGTAAACTATTGAGTGTAGCAACCCGAGGAAGTTTGTACGCAACAGAGAACATTTTTAAGTTGTCGCACGTGGCGTAAGTTGTAATTTTGCGCTGACTAGAACGTATCTTTTTAGGAAGTAGGCTTGTGACAACATTGCTCCGGTTACTCATGTCAGGCGGTAGAGGGTTAACTTGCCTTGCTATAACTTAATAATTCAACCACAATTTCATTCAGAATCTTCAGTTTGGAAAAGATCCAAGGACCGGTTTTTGTATCACCTGTGAACAAGTCACGGAAAGAACAAGCATCGGCGACAGGCCACATCAGGCCTATTCTTCAGCGCCGACATCACTATGTTATGTACCACTATCTACCACACTATACCTACCTATACCACTACCACACTATACCGACTACCATGTAACTATAGTAGTACTGAGGAGACCGAGGGGTCGTGAAGCCCTTAGCAACAGCGGGCGAGGAAGGATACTGTCTCATGTTCAGCACTCAAAAATAATAAAGGTTCGTTCCTATGCTAATTAAAACATGTAAATTCTGTTATAGGCTAACTGAAGATTTATATTTAACATTCATTAGTTATAAGATGAAATGAATGAGAACTCATAGAAGCACATGAACTGAACATTAAAAATTATCAAGATATTATAACGCCTAACTAAATCAATAATTCATATATGAATTATTCGTATGCTGAATCTTCTTCAGACGGCATCCTGTCGCTCCTCGACCCGCTTATGCTCCTTGCGGNCTTTGCACGCACTCTGAGGTTGACGATTTTGTGACTCCAATCCAAACAAAATACTCGCTCACCGAAGAGTAATAGGAATGTCACGAGTTTGCTGACCTTGTACAACAGACAGGCTCTGTTGACCTCAGCATCTGGGTCGTCGTCAGGACTCTGGTCGACGAGGCTCTTGGCCCCTGGCAGGTCCTCCTCGCCGTACTTGATGGCGGCTTGCAGCTTCACGATGCTGCCCGCGTACTTCTCGCCCTCGATCTGGCATGTCACTTTCATCGCCTCTTCGTACAGACAGGCCTGGGTGATGATCAAAGTTTAGGTTATACATAAAACTTGAACAAAAATATCTTTGGCAATGCTCCTTTATCTTATGCGTTACATTACTTGGCTTGTCATAGCAGGTTATTAAGCCACGTATGCCTGATAATAAATGTATGGCAAAATTTCAAAATCTTCTTCCAATGTACACAAATTTCACATTAAGTTTATCTTTGCATCATTACTGAATTATTTTATAATTCGGAACCACGAGATTCGGAAGCTCCTGCAGACACCATATCCTCGCATCGTCTTCTCCGCTGAATGGATGCGCTTCGTTATAGTATTCCAGGTTAATAATTCATATCCATGTCAGTACTGAAATTTAACCTCAATCCGTTATAAAAATCTTCAACTTATTATGACGGAAATCTCCATTAAAGCAATGATGTTTAACATATGTCAGCTACTAGCTCCACTGGGCTGGATCAGTATAGTATAGTCGCTCATATTAGTCATGAAAGTGTTTGGCATCCGCAGTAATGTGACGCATGGACATCGCTTACAGGGAAAAGTCCTTCAGATCACAATAATTTTAGATAAATCATTACCAACACAACAAATGTTATCGCGAAGGAGATTGTCACATGTCATCAAGCATGGGAAGTAAAGGTCTGTTGCATACCAGCGAAAGTGATCTTTATCTGTACTTTTCACTGACGATGCCATCATCGCGGAGTAAGGGTGTCTTTGATTTTAATAATATAATTTAGTGTATATTTGATATTTGCCCCATCATTAATCCTGCTCAAACGAGGTTGTATGAATGATATGATTTTTTCGGAGCTGTTAAACAAAATTTGAATTTATAATGTTAATCAAGTTATTTATATATAGATGAGATGGCATCACTTGGAAGTTGGAACAAAGCTGGTGGTGAAACTTTTGTAGATAAATCGGTCAGTTAGACATTCTAATGCGAGATTCAAGCTGTGTTTTGTGCGTAAGCACGAATGAAGTAATTAAAATACCTAAAATACAGTTCTGGGACTGTCTCTTATACACATCTAGATGTGTATAAGAGACAGACTCAGTACTCACAACAGGCTGGGTGACGTGACGTGCTCGCAGGACCTCCTGGTGGGGGGCGCCGCTGTTCTCGTACTCGTGTAGCCACGTCACCAGCGACTTGTGCACCGCGCCGTTCAGCAGCTCCATCAGCTACACACACACTTATTGTCTCCCCCACAACAGCCATCATTAATTACTCTTAATTAATTACAAATCTATTGAAACACTTATTGTCTCCCCCACAACAGCGATATCTATTACTCTAAATTAATTACAAATCTATTGAAACACTTATTGTCTCACCCACAACAGCCATATCTATTACTCTAAATTAATAACAAATCTATTGAAACACTTATTGTCTCTCCAACAACAACAACATTAATTACTCTAAATTAATTACAAATCTATTGAAAAATATATTATATTGATATAAAAAGGGCCAACTCGCGCCCAACAACGATATTAATTACCTTTAATACTAATTACGAATTTATTGAAATAACAATTCAATTTATATAAAAAATATAACTCAGTACTCACTGCAGTGAGTGACAGAGAGCGCATTTTCTCGTCGACGAAAACGTGAAGTCACGGACGGACAGACAGACAGACGGACATGGCGAGCACAATAGTGCATTTTTTCCATAAATGAGAAAATGTGCTAAAAGGGCAATAAATATTATAATGGTTAATATAGCCGAGATTTATGATTGATCGTGGATAACTTCTGAGAAAGCAAGTGACGCATGAATAAAAAATTAGGCTAACAAATAATTAAACAAATTAACACTGATAAAATGTTAATAAGTTAGCACAGTCCAAAGCCTCGTGGAAATATTGTCATGTAATTTCAGACTGCATTGTAGGACCTGAAAAACAATGTAACTCATACATTAAGAAATAGTAGTAAAAAGTGTACTTCCTGTAGTTCACAGGGCTTGGGCAGAATAGTTTACTTGACCTGCAATGAACGATTCAATAAGTTAAAAGTTTTTCTGGCTCAAGAAGGTACGGCAGACGGTGAAAATCTGAGCCCAGTCAGATGGCAGCTAGTCTGTTGAGTTCATCGAATCACATTTTCAGCACTAAAATAAAACACAACTGCTGATGCCTTACATGGTTAAAATAACAGACATTAGGCGAGGAGGTCCTGAGAGGTTGATTACTAATCATTTATTTACTTATTTAATTTACCACCTGAGGGGATGTATACAGCGTCGCCTCTTCCAGGAAACATACCACTGAAAAGATTATCATTTTATTTGTCGTGTATAAACGAAGGAGAATGAGAACCAAGAGACTGAAAGTAACGAAAAATCGTACATGCGTGAGATTAAAATACATTTTTAAAACGAAGTGCGGCATCAAATAAAAAGTAAATTTAGAGCTGGAACATTAGCAAAGTGAAACATAATTGTACATGCGTGAGATTAAAATACATTTTTGAAACATAGTGCGGCATCAAATATCAAGTAAATTTATAGCTGGAACATTAGCAGAGTGCAGACATAAAAGCATGTGGAGAGGGCTTATTTGTACAGGAAGGTGCTGGAGTAAGCCTACCAAGAACCTGGTATCAACCACGGAAGCCATGCACAACGTAAACTGGGTGCAAAATATACCATCACAGAACAAAGTCCAGCTTCTTTTCCAAAGTGACGTGTAGGGATAGAATTCAGAGCTAAATTATTATCATTTATTGCTTTAGAATACCTCGGTTGCGGACATGAAAAGCAACAAAAATCCTATTATTTTGACTTGATAAAATGATTTGTAAAATAGGAACTAAGCGGGACATTGCTCCGTGCAGCTCGTGAATACAAGTGACCTACATCCAAACGTGCAGACAAGCTCGAGTACAACAGGAACCAAAAAGTGTAAGAAATGTATGCATTATCTTGACTCCATACACAATACTTGTAACTAACATACACAATACTGGCAACTAAATTTGAAATAACGAGTGGATTCCTTTCATTTGTGCAAGATTTAGTCCGAATTGATCCAAGTTGATCCATTTAGTCCGAGTTGATCCAAATATTTATAAGATCAAATACCCCATAACCAAAGCAGGTCCGTAACATATTAAGCCAGAAGGTAAATATATGTATTTCATAGAGCGAAGGGACAAGATGTAAACTAAAGATTGGGATACTGAGCTAATCAGTAGATTATAGGATACGCTACGGAATGAAAAATTCCGAACATAGCACACAAAGTTCTCATCATTTATTCCTAAGATTTCGATTGAGAGCCTCACGAAATAATTGCTAAGCAGCACATATTTATTTTCTTTAGCTGATACAAGCTGATATACTAATTACACATCATTCAGTCCGCTGCATCATGTTCATACTTTAGAAAACTCATCAGTCATCGAACGACAACCATCAATTCTACGTAGCAGCAAGAATCCAACATTAAGAAACAAAACTGGGTCACCTCAATTACGCCTATAATATGAATTGTCTCTCCAGCTGTCAACGAAGTTAACAGTTGGACGACATTCAAGAAATAAATAATACAGATAAGTATAAAAAATCCACCTATCTTCATTGTAATTCTATTTGACTATTTATCTTACTCGTCGTGTTTGGTGGATTCTTTGCTGTCGAATACACTTATGTAATGAAAAATTTTAATCACGTTGAACTATAACAGAAGCTGAATTTGAAATCTCAATGATATATATAAGATACTATATACAGACAACAACCGAAACAATCTAAAACGACTTTATTCAACAATTGTAATCTGCAACGAAGTAGCAATGCATTCTCTCCTAGAGCAAACGGCCATGTTTCATGAAACCTCTACAAAATTGCCCATGCAGGGGCCATACTTTCAAAACTCGCTAAGTGAACGAAAGAACTTACTCTCTATTTTCTTGTCTATGATTGGTGGATTTTGCTTGAAAGGCCGTCAATGATTGGCTAATGAACTTACGATCTCTCAACTTTTTTTTGAAAGTATAGGCCCAGGAAATTTCCTAGGTAAATTGAAATGAGAAATTTGGAGTGCAATATTGACTTGGAGGGCTTGCGGTTCCCGCCTTACCACGAGGAACTCCTGCTTGTCGACGCGCTCGTTGCCGTCCGTGTCGAACATGTTGAAGGCGATGTGGAACCCCGTCTGCGGTTCTGCAATGTTAAATGACTAACTGAAATAATAATAAATAATATGCTCCAATAGAATCAATTCAATAAAATACTTATATGAAATACTTGAATGAAAAATCCCAATTAAATACTTAACTGGATAATCTCAATTAAATGCATGAAAGAAAACTAAATGCCTTAGAAGCACTTTGTTATCTTCAGTTAAATACAAATAATAAACTACAGAGTGTAAAAAATGTTCATGGGTTTGGACCCTGCACCAGAATAGAGCAGAGAATGTTTATTGCTAACACATTGAACTTCAAAACACGAACCTCACTCAAAAATATGAAGAAACTATAGCTGTTAGTAAAACATATAATTCGACTGGACTTAATTAAATTGAGAAGTGAATACTAAATTTTTACAGTATAATTGGCACTCAGAAATCAAAATTCTTCGTAAAAATGGAAACGAGGTAATGTCATTAAATTGGGTGTGTTAAATCTCTCATTGAATCGAGGGTATTGAATCTCTCATTAGATTATGGATATTTAATGGATAATTATTAATTAATTATTAATTAATTATTAATGGATAATTATTAATTATTTATTAGAACACAAGGCATTAACGAGAAATTAGTTGATACTAATGTGACTCACTTGTAAGTATGGACAGGAGGAAGAGGTACTCTGTGTACGACATGATCCCTGTGCCACGGACATATTAACATTTGTTCAACACATCTCCATGCTTAGAAAATATATGAGAAATATAGCAATATATTTAACTATATAGCCTGAACATCATGGAGCATTCTCTCAAGAAGGGTTTTTCATAATTTATAAATGGAAAATTCAATCACATTCAAACTCATATACAGTATTGAATCAGCATATCAATTTCATTCAGATAAAAAAATTACATACTTAGTAGAATTTTGATATGCACCAAATTTCAAAGCTAGGATCATTCACCTCATGAATTTTGTACAAGCAATTTCAACAATAGCATGAAAGATTTAAGAAGGCAATGCTTTTTTCTCCCAGACCACGGAAACGTTTTGCCATAAAAACGTTCCGACGTAGTAACGTTTTTTCGCAGTGGTAACGTTTTGCCACGAAAACTTTTTGCCGTGGCAACGTTTAGCCATAAAAACGCGTTGACTTGTTAACATTTTGCAGTGGAACGTTTTGCCATGAAAACGTTTCGGCTTGTCAAGATTTTACAGTGAAACGTTTTTCAATGGCTACGTTTTCCCGTTTTTATCGAATTTTCTCATTTATAGATAAAATGCACTATTGTGTCCGTCTGTCTGTCTGTCTGTCCGTCCGTCCGTCTGTCTGTCCGTCCGTGACTTCACGTTTTCGTCGACGAGAAAATGCGCTATCTGTCACTCACTGCAGTGAGTACTGAGTTATATTTTTAATATTTTGCCACGCTACAGTTCGCAGCGATCAGCTGTGCATCTCACCCTTATCATAAATCTCTCGGAACATTTTAGAAGTTCCCTTGCGCAGCGGCGGCGTGCGCTGGTAGAACTTCTCGAGGTCTTCCTGTGTGAGCTGTCGTCGCCGCAACCTCTCTGCAACAGTGACATTTGTTTCAGAGACTTCCACTCACCGTTTACAGGTACGGAAAAGCTCAAAGTCTGTAGAAATCTTTAAACCAGAAAGTAGTTATTATTTAATTTGTGATCTTGTGATCTTGTGACGAATTTAAGACGTCGTAGTCCACTGTCACGCTGATGCGTCGCCTTCGTCTTCCTCCGTCTCCGAGTCGTCGTCGGATGTAGTAACGTTGGACGTCATTTTATTGTTATATTGTTCACATATCATATGTATACAAATATAAAAACAATGCCACTGAAGTCGAAAATTAACTTGACATTATCTGATTGGTCATCAATAAGTTTAACTGCTCGCACTAATGATGAATTAAAATTTTAATTTGTTGAATCTCGAGCTCAAAGCGAATACGTTGGAAGCAAAAGAAATATCGATAATAAAATTTGGAAGAATATCAGACTTAGCATCAACAACAATTCACTTTCCCTTTTCCATGCCTTATACTTGAAAGACATACATTGAAAGCTGAATAATTTTAGATAAGAATTTGCAAGGCAATGAAGGCATTAATGGTGAAGGTGAAGTGAATATAATAGTATTAATATAATACTAATTATATTATTATACCTATATTACTATTATATAATAATATAATAGTACATAATACTGATAATAGTTAAGGTACCCACGTCGAGGCTCTGAGTCAGTGACGCTCTCAATGAAGTCCTGAGGCGTCATGTAGAGCTGCCCGCGGTACTCCACGCTCGCGAACTTAATGAAGCGACGCTCTCGGTGGTTCAGCTTCAGCCCGCTCAGCTGTAGCTCTTCTGGCACCTGTACGTGACATTCATGTTGATATGAACATCATGTTGAGGTGTAATGATATTAACGGCTCTTCTGGCACCTGCTGTTGGCATTCATGTTGATATAAACATCATGTTGAGGTGTAATATTAACGGCTTTTCTGGCACCTGTACGTGATATTCATGTTGATATGAGAACATCATGTTGATATAGCGTATGACACTAGCTACAGTTCTGGCACCTGTACGTGACATTCATGTTGCTATGAACATCATGTTGAGGTGTAATGAGACTAACGGCTCTTCTGGCACCTGCTCATAACTTTCAAGTCGCTTTAAGAACATCATGTTCAAGTGTAATGAGACTAACGGCTCTTGCAGCACCTGCCGGGTGGTAAAAATAAGTGACAGGTCGACATGGCTCAATAAAAAGCGGACACCATAATATTATAGGTATATAATGAGAGACTCACGTGCCGTTTAATGCCTTTTGCATGAACTGTAGGCAGGATGCAGTCGCCGCTATTGTCCCCGCGGCTGAGCTGAGAGCAGCAGTAACCAGCGACAGCCATCGCCGCCACGGCTGCCGCGACCGTACCAAGACCATTACCATCGCCGGGACAGCCGTTACTTTTATTGGCCGTGCCGCAAACATGCAGAAAATTGAAGCTTTTCTTGTTTTGTTGACTATAGTTCCTAAATTGACAAGAATTCAAAGCGGTGATATGGTTCCCGAATGCGCAGGTGAGAGAAGTAAGATGTCCGCCAGTGACACCGTTACAGGCAGAGGTTACGTTTGAATTTAAATATTCCGACGACACGGAATTCCGGGAACGTGCAGCAGCAGGTGGCAAGAAGCGTGCGGTTGCCAGTGTGTTGTTGCAGCACAATAAAGATCTGCTGCAACTCATGGTGAACGCTTGAGATGGAGCACAGCGTGACTTGAAAACAATCACGGTAAAAAACTACAATGGCTGTACATTTACACAAGGGTTACAATGCTGCATGTTAGAGGCGGCTCAGGCCTTAATAGTTTACAGGTCCAACTCCCGCAATAGTTACTCACTACACTAGGCACCTGAGAAAGACTAGCAATAAGTGGACTAGCTGAAAAAAATTATCGTATCAGATGAAATATGCATGAATATAAAACACCAATATACATCAAATCATATGTTCCAAGTCTGAATTAAAAATTGTAATATCGAATAGAAGTAGCGCACATTTATCTATCACGTCCAATTTAACTTGCCTTGCTATAACTCAATAATTTAAATTTAACCACTATTTCAAGCAAAATCGTCAGTTTGGAAAAGGTCGAAGGTCCTGTTTTTGGATCACCTGTGAGTAAGTAAGTAAGTAGTAGAATTGTTTACTAGCGCTTCAGCTATCAAGCTATTTCGCACCGAAGGTCAAAAGATAACATCGCCAGCGAGGTGGAAGGTCTCAATTATTCAAAATCTCAAATTATTCATCACCCACAAGCGGCGGAAGGTCTCAATTGTCCAGCCCGCTGAAGCTGGCTCGAAAGAAACAGCGTTAGCATCTTAAAGAGACGAAATGACCAGGAGGGACAGGTGAAAAGTAACTGAAACTAAGACACTCTAACAAGAGTCGCTTACACGGGACGCCAGCCGCCCGCACGAGAGAGACAGAGAAGAGAAATGTAAAGAATTCTAGCTACAAAATAACTTGACCCCACAACTGAGACCTACAGTCAGACACCGCGAGCTCAGCAGTGGGGCGCTCAGGAACAATCCTCCTAGGAGCGCAAAATCCCAAAGAACTTCTGACGAGCACAGACACGCGTCAGAAGTCCCGCCTGAGGGGGATCAACTGTGAACATGTCGCGAAAAGTACAAGTGCGGCGACAGGCTACATCAGGCCTACTCTTCGGCGCCGACATCACGATGTTATGTTATGTTATGTTAAGAGTGACTATCATGTAACTAAAGTGAGACTGAGGAGACCGAGGGGTCGTGAGGCCCTTAGCAACAGCGGGCGAGGCAGGATACTGTATCATGTTCAGCACTCAAAAATAATCAAGGTTCGTTCTTATGCTAATCAAAACTCATGTAAATTCTGTTATAGGCTAACTGAAGATTTATATTCAACATTCAATAATTATAAGATGAAATGAATGATAACTCATGGAAGCACATGAACTGAACATTAAAAATTATCAAGATATTATAACGCCTAACTAAATCAATCATTCATATATGAACTATTCGTATGCTGAATCTTCTTCAGACTTAAGGAATCCTGTCGCTCCTCGACCCGCTTATGCTCCTTGCGGTACCTTCGAATGTCAATCAAACGTGAACGATTTTTTTTCTTTTAAGCATACATTATAAGTAAGAGCGACGCACAGCTCTGAAGAAATGGTAGAGATTTCAATAGGTTACGGTCACGTCTTCATTAAAGCCACAATTCAATTTGTCAAATATGGGAGCCAAAATCCTGCATGATTATGTCAAAACTCGTGACGCTGAGCTATGTTCTAGCAGACATGTTGGACACATGAAACATGGACACAGGTCAGGAAATAATGTACTGCGTTTCAGAAGCTAATCGCTGATGTCGAGCATTTATATACCTGATTATATTTAAAATTAAGGTTAGTTTTTAGACTAATTTGAAGTGACGTCATAACACCGGTGCCGACAGAGTAAACTTCGCATTAGTTCCAACAACTAATAGCTTTATGAAGTAGCTCTTCTCATACTTTTCCATTGATTGGCATTATTCTAATAGCAAAACGAAGACACGACAGCAGCTAGAAACAAAAAACACTTGAATTTCAATAACTTAAGTGATGAAGCTCTTAGCAAACCGTGTCAGAGTGACTACAAAATATTGAAGAAATAACCTTCCAGTGAAGCTGATAATAGGAAATTCATCGCAAAGCGACGTACGCGCCTGAATTAATAAAAAATAAGGCAGTTGAAGGGATAAAAAAGAACCAATCCCAAAGCTATACTCTCAAAACAACGAAGTCGTAATCTGCTGTAGAATTGGTATCTTTAGTCATCAACTAGCGATGAAAAATCAGTAATTCAGGTATATTTGCGATCTTAGCCGGTATCCCAAGACGGTAATGAAATTATTGCAATTTATCATACGGAGTAATGACTACAATTAAGGGACAATATCGGCATGAGGGATATTACACATAATCGCCAGCTCATGGATAGTGTGAACTTGCAATCAAATTACCAGTGAAAATTCAATCAAATTACGAGTATGCCATAACATTAACTATACAACACCAGCTAAAAGAATTTTAAAAACAAAAAAAAAAGAATTTAGAAACGCTGCGATTTATTTCCCAAAATGAGCCCATTATTCAATGCTGTATGCGTCAATTCTTGTACATGCACAAGTCGAGACAACTGGACATGAATTAGTTACGCAGGTAAGATGGCGCTCGGCGCAGGTATATACCAAACTAATATTTATACACCATAGGGTACGTTGTTATCCCAAGTGTTCTGAGGCAACGTGCATACCCGCAGAAAAATAGACGAGTCGTATTGTCCAAATGGTGACGTACTTGCGGCGGGTAGCACTGATACTTTTCTTGGACAAACTGAGCGAAAATGGCCCGCATACGGGCTAAAGTGCATCGCTTTTTGGACAAGTCTTGTTACTTTCTCTGAAGTGTAGGTCACGTAGGAGGAAAGCAGCTAATATTTGCGCGAGGGTTAAGAAAGCAATTTACATTTAAAAAGAGGGAGAGTGATTGTGATATGACAAAAAATTATCGTTTCTTGCCTAAGCATAGTACAAATAATCAATAAATTCATTTAAATAAACATTTACAGTCATGGAGCATAGCAATGAAATTAAAGTTGATTTGTTACATTTAATTTCGAATTAAGAGCTTCAAATTTTTCTGCATTCATGAAATCCAAGAGGAAACGATTAAAATAAATTTATTAAAGATAATTATAAATTTGATGAAAATTTACTAGAATTTTTCTTCAATTTGACAAAAATAAATAAAGAAATAAACATTAAGATAATTTTTTTCAAAAGGCCAATATTCTGATCATGATAACGCAAAACATTCAAACAGAAGAAATACATTTGCTACATAGAAAACTCAAGCAACCGTGATATATCATTGATAATTTGGAGCAGAGTTCAATTTAATTGAAATATTTCAGCGGTTACCAAACATTCAATAATTTTTCAACCTATCCCTGCATCCTGAAAAGAATTCAGTAGGTATATTTAGGGCACTAACAAATATTCCTTTACTGAAAAGTATTACGTATTTTTTAATAATTAAGAAGAATAATCTCTGATGAACCATATAAATGACATCAATGAGTTACTAACACTGCCTACAATTGCAATGAATGAAGACATTAAAAGCGCAGAGAGTAGCGCAAGAGTGGCAGCTGATCACAGACGACCAGACTTGAGAGTTGTAGCCTCTAAGTAAACACACGCATACATTTGAAACAAGTGCATTACATGGACAATTGATGTATGTAAGACGAGCAGACGAATTTAAAAGTGATGGCCTTCATCAAGATAATTGTGCCTGACCGTCGGCCAATAATGAATTAATGATAATTTAGGAGAATTTCAGACTGAATGTTGAAAAAATTAAGACTTTAGAAAATGTTAGTCTTGATATGGGGACAGAAGAACTGTTTTACTTTTTTAGATGATAGCAATTAAAACTCCAAAATTAATCAGCAAGATTTCTAATATTCTAGAGCACATAAGTTGCAATATCATGGCTGCCACAGAGTCAAAAAACTTTAATATGTTAGGGCAATAAACTGTGTCCGACTTAAATCTGCTATGATGTCAAAGACAATAAATTCATCCATACCCTAAACTCGAGCTAATTGTTGGAACTATGAAGTAGTGAATGCATTGATCTAATCAGCATTTCTCATTAAGATTCAAGGGATACTAATTAACTCATTTTAGGCATCTCTCGAAATATACATTAGAGACATAGCCACCCCGCATGCTCTTGACGACGTTCTGTTCAAAGAGCGGCCGGTTCATCCGAAGCACCTCTGCCGCTTCTTTGTTCAACGGGTCTTCTGGGTTTGGCTCCTGTTGAAGTGTCAATATAATAAGAAAATTTGTAGTAAGATAATCATATCTAAGATACTTATAATATCTCACTTTGTTGTCAACACGCTATTGGCAGCAGAAGTCGTGCTAAAAAACATGCAAAAAACATGCAATAGCAAGCAAGATGCAAGTTACACAAACATGACCTGTGTTTTGGATGTGCATTGCTACAATTTTTTATTTTCTGAAAAATATGACAATCTTGACTTGTTGATGGAAGAATAATAATTCGTCCTCTTCAATATATTATTTCAATTCTCTAAACAATTAAATTACAATACAAACTTATTCAAGTCCTTAGGTGATATTGAAAAAAATAGATTTAATCTTGATTATGATCAAGATTAAATCTATTTTTTGTTAAATTAAATTAAATATCAAATCTAAAATTTGTTAAATATTAAATCTATTTAAGAACCTTGATTAATCTTATGAGATTAATCAAGGTTCTGATATCAAATTAACAGTTTCACAATGAGAGTCACAATGAAGCTCACCAAGAATAAGTACTGCAAGCCATACACAATTGAGTTGATGGTGAGCACAGGCTTCCAGTCTTCCCGCAATATGTTCAAGCAAACGTTGCCTTCCATGTCTATATTTGGGTGATAAACCTGCAAAGAAAAATAACATTCATCAATAAATTCATTTATTCATAAATTCATCAATAAATTTTTTATTGTATCCATCTTTGAACTCTTGAGCATTGCTATTGATTTATTTTATACTTCATTCCAATCAATGATTTTCCAGTGTTTATCAATGGTATTTAGCTTCGTCTCAACTTCCAACCTAAGCAACCTTTCATTCAAACTCAATTTGAAGCTACATAGAAATATGCTCTTTGTTTCCAATGATACTGACTAACAAAGTTAATGTAAATGTATTGACCTGCTTATCAGTTATCTTCAATATCATAATTAAATTGCATCAGGGAATGTCAGGCAAACATCAAGGGTTTTGAATCCAAAGCTTTTTTCAGCAGTTTTTATAAAATTAATACAATACATGAAGCAACATAATTCGGCCACTTCTGTAGAAACCCTGTAAAATAAAAAATTTGTAAACACCCAAAAAATACCCAAAGGGACATGAATGAAAGTTTTACTTGATTTTACATTGCCAAGCATAATTTATAATAACCCTCACAACATAAACCTATCAATACAACAATAATAAACCTATCAATACCACAATACCATATAAACCTCACAACTTGTCAGATGGCAATAATATCATTTTTTGCAAATAATGCGATCAATCATCAACACGAGTATTTTACAAGAAAATCATTAATTTATACACAAACAGGAATAATTTATGAAGTCATAATGAAAAATATTAGAAGTAAAATGAAGTGAGGACAATGAAAATTACAAAATATCTAGAAACTTCCAGAACAAGATAAACATGAATTAGAAACATTATTATCCTATGTTACCAAAGCCAAATATCATACCCAGCTGGTATCATTTCTCAATAATAATTACTTGAAAATTTCCAAATTTAATAAAGAAATAATAACATAAAATCAAAAAATGACAATGAAGAAAATAACATGTTATAAAATTCTGTTAATTCTTCATATATAGAAAAAATATAATATTTAAATTACTTAAATTTAAAATTAAATTTGGTATTGAATTTATTTAAAAAATCATAAAGCTCTTACCTCATCAGGACAAATAATAACTTTGAAGGACAAAAGATTGTCAGGGTCAGGGAATTCAGTTTCGCAGGTTTTTGGGAGAGTAAGTTCATTGATATCTGAAAAAGATAGATAAAGCACAAAGTTTTAGATCAGTACAAATCTAGCAGTAAAAAAGCACTTCAATTTCTATTTTGCGTTCCATAAGATTCATGCACATGAATGTAAGCATCAAAGCATAAAGTAATAGGAAAATTATTCCATTTCCATAGAAAACTTATTTTTACATGCAACTTGTTGAGCATGATAACATTTTAGCAGATATTTTATATAGGTATACCTGTATTAAGAAATAGTTAATTATCAAACAAATGCAGCATTGATACAACCATCACTAGCTGACTAATCAGTGCATCTGTTCATTCTGAAATTAAAAACAATCATTTATTATAGTTATTTGGATCTGATGTCATGACTTCTACTTTAAGGATTAGCTTTCATATGAAATAGGATTACATGTTTGAGTTGATTTATTTCTCTGGGCACCTTTGAAGGTTATCTTAATCTGAGAAATGGATCTGGGTGATATCAGATTATTATTACATGAAACAGCATTTCTAATTAATGTCATAAAGTAGTTGGTCCACAGAGCCTAGCACAAATTTAAGAATAATTAATCAAGATAATTATTTTTTTCCAAATACAGCTTGGCATTCAACAAATTACAGCAATCCCTTGATTAGCACGGTTTTAAATACCGCGGTTTTGATTAACGCGGAAAAAAAATTTGCGACCTACCCTTAATCTACGCGGTGCCAGTTTTGATTAGCGTGACTTTTTTTTCACAACTCATCATTTTCCTGCCTCTAGCCAGAGGTGTTACGTTCGTAACAAAAGTGTTACTTTTTGCTTATTAGATCTTATGTTGTTACTTTTGTTACGACTTTTGGAAAAATTCGCCAAATGTCGTTACTTTATGAATTTCAGCCAATAATTCTTTAAATAAGGTCCTGTACCGTAGGCACTCGTGCTGACTACAGAGTCGTTTTAACCGCGCCTTGTCTCGTTCATAACTCGAATGATCGAGTTCGGCAACGTTCGCCGGTAAGTGCGCCATGCCGGTGCTCTAGCCCTTTAAGCCCTGGTGTGACGAATTCGTCACACAAAAAATAAAAGCTTCTACCGAGAGTAATTACATGTTTGGAGTCTAGCCGCAAGTGTGACGGTAGCGTCACATGTTGTGAATCGTTCGAACGACGTTCGATGGAGTAGGCGCGTCGCTACTGCCAGTTCTGCCATATCTACTGCTCACTTTTATCAAACTACATAATTTTCCTTTCCTTTGCTATTTTTGAGGATTCATTATAATTATTCCCATATATTCTTAAGTTTGATTAGCGCGGTTTTGCTTAACACGGTAAAACTCGGGGATTTATTAACCGCGTTAATCAAGGGATTGCTGTATATCAACTCACCTTTGGTTATTCTCAGCTGGGCAGCAGAAGCTCGTTTGCCTCCACTTTTTTGAGCATCACTTCCATCTTTTTTCTGGTTTTTCATTGAAAACAATTTAATCATTGTGACAAGTAGCTATTTTTCACTTTGAAGATCAAAAAATTATGGTCTGGAGTAGGAACCATTGTTTGGATTAATTAGGATAAAAAAAATCATAAGTACCGAGGTACCATAGTAATGATCAAGTTTGGGTTACCTCACTCAAAAAGTTAAAGATTTTTGGCAGTTTGTATTTTGGGCAAGAAATTTCTATCAAAATGGGATCTCAGTTAGTATAGATACTCTAGAGCATGGTTTTTAGTTGGTCAGGAAAAAATGACACTAACCTGTCCCAGGATACCTTGGATGAATTTACAAGGCAGGAAATCTTTATGCCCAATAGCTTGACTTTAATGATTAAATGTTGAGTGGGGACATCAATGGCACATATTTTACTCATTCACTGCAAGCAGTCCTGACAAAGATATTTGAAACTTGGCTTATGATGGTAATTGATAGCATTCATGGTGTATACCGATACATTCTAACTTTTAGTGGTGCCTTCTTTGAGCAAGTGATTACATTTGGTTCCATAATTTGAAGCTGAGTTTCCTGTTTGAGGCTAAGTTATGATGACCCTTTTAATCATAAATCTTCGGTCTTTTGTTGAATACTCTGCCTCAAATTTTTTTGTTTTATAACTGAATCAGCAATGTCTTGAAATGTAATTTCATTCACATGATAATATTGCATTATCAAACAATTAGATAGCTACTTTTTATAGTTATGCATGGTGGTACCTCAGTGTTTTAATGCATTACAAGTTAAACCAATAGAGATCTTATCAAGTAATTTGAGATAAAAAAATACACATTTCCTTGAAAACTCAACAAAAGTTTTGACGTCAAAAACCCACTTATTTGCAACTAATTTGTTCAGCCTGGCACATCTTGCCAATCAGTATGAAACAAGATCTACAATTGAAGGACCAATCATGCACTGCTTTGCCCATATATTTAAATTATTGTTGGAAATAAAGCTAAATATTAACCCATGTACATGTGCCATTCAGAAGCCATTGGGGGATACTGTATGTAGTGATAAGAAAAAACAGCAAAAACCAATATTGAACCGAAATAAATTATTATCTAGCACGCACATGTCTTTAATTCTGCTGAATAGTATATGTAGCATGTTAAAGCAAATAATCTTGACTTTTATTTATAACAAAAACTCATCAAGGTTATAAAGGCTGCCTATGTTGCACACATGCCACAAAAGCAGAGATCTCAAATAGTGGTAAATAATCAAAAAGCCAAACCTTATTAATAGAAAAAAGTTACGTACTACACATTAAAAACAACAGTTAACAAGATTATAAGGAAATTTTTTGTTTGTAAGGAAGCAATATTTTAAGCCCAATAAGTAATATAAATTTGTATCAATTTTTATGAGACATAAAACAATTTATAAATGTTGTTCACTCAATTTCTTAATGGATTATATAATTCATTTGGTTTTTGCTACACTTCCGGAAGAGTTGTGGTCAATAACCAAGGCTCTACTGTGATTATCTTTGCATAATAATCATATATATATACAGTACTTGGTTTTAGTATGGGAAGGTAATGATTACAATCTTAGCATTAAAATCTCATAACACTAATTGCATTAGTATTCAATTGTTTATATATCTACTTTAGATATTGAATAGCAAGGTTATTGAGCAAGTATAATATGCTATTTTATAGCTCAATCTTCATTATTTATTCTCTTTATAGTCATTAATTAGTCATTTTAGCAATTTCAGTCAGTCATGCATTGATTTTTCAGATATTTCTTTAAATTTTCCTTTGTAGACTTGAACTTTAAATAAAATATGCAAGATCATTTTTACTGCTCCACCAAATAGTCACCCGTCTAAGCTACTTATATGCAACTAACTAACCTATCTTTTACAATTACAAAATCAAAATTAGTTAAATAGTTACAATTACAACACTACATTACATTATACATGTTATATCCAATACTTTCTTAGTTATTTTATTATACCTGTTATTTATTATTACTAGCCTCTTATTATCCTTTCTTGCTGTTGTTGGTTCTCTAGAAAAGGGCAAGGTGAACAAAGGAAAGGGTGGCCAAAAATACTGCTATATCTCCAGGAGTTGCCCACAATGAGATGCTGAGGGTCATAGGAATGAAGGACAGGCAAATAAATAATGTGTAGGCTAAAAGGGATCACCACACTCATGGCAGGGAATGCTAGGAGTTCCTACAATGCTGCAGGTGTGGGATTCCAGTAAACTAAATTGGTTGGCCTGGGAACCTGGGAAGAGCTATGCCAGTGGTGAGGGCAAGGATGCCAGTCTTCTGTGGAGGCCATGGGTTAGAGTGAGATCAGCAAATCACCCAGTTGATCCCAGTGGTCTCAAAAATCCAGGCAAACATCTCTTGGTGCAGTGTGTTTTGCCACCTTGTATGGGCAGGCATGCCTGATGTCATCTGTTCTTCTGTTAGGAGGGGGTTACATGGTTGCCAAAACTGGACCAAACGGAAAGAAAGAGCCCTTAGGTGTTAGGACTATAGCCTTGATCATGATATATACAGATATGGTCATTTTGAGGGGCAAAAGTGTAATCAACTAATGACTATTCCACCAGGACCCAGCCTTTCAGAAAACTCCTGGCCCTGGGATTACAATTATTTTGTGTAAAGGAAAATATTTGGCATCACCCACTGAGGCACAGACACCCAGAAGACAGTATGAACATTCATTCCTTTAATTCTTCCCTTTACCTTAGCAAATGAGAAGAAAATTTTCATAAATCTTGTTATGCAGGGTGTGTACCAGTATTTAGAAAACAAAAATCCATGACTTCCCATGACCTGGTTTCAGTGATCTTTAAATGATGACTGAAAAGAAAGTAGTTGGCGCAGCAGAACCAAACTTTGCCAGAACATGTACAAGATGTGTATTGTGTATCAAACCTACACATCCACTTGTATATTTATTTTATCTTACAATTTATTATAAATCCATTTTTCTCCACTGGTTCCAAATGGAACCACTTGCCATTAATGGGTTTGGGTTAACAAATGCAGCACAGAAAAACACTTTCTTTTTTCTTCATTTATTTGCAAATTCCATGACTTTCCATAATCTGGAATGAAATTCCATGACTTTCCAGGCCTGTAAAATGAAAAACCAAATTCCATGACTTTCCAGGTTTTCCATGACTGGCCACTGTGCAGAGAGTGGCCAGAATGTCAGCTTTAAGATGAGACTAAACACGTAACTGCAGCACAACTCAAGTAGACACTATATTTAAAGAGCTCAGCAGCTAATTAGTTCCTATCTAATTACTTAAAGAACTCCCCCACCCGCCCCCTTTTCATGAAATGTCGTGAAATCATAAATCAACATAGAGAGATGGCAGTGGTATCGTTGGATAGGGCAGAATGTCCGCTTTAAGGTGAGACTAAAAACCGGAAAAGCCAAAATTGTCGATTTTGGACCCAGACGCTCCCTTTAACACTTGCTGTACAATTGGACTGTTTTTAGGGTAAAATTAGTTATTTGGGGTAACACATGCATGCAACCTTGTAAATAAGTTCGTAGCTTGTAAATAGTTTTTCATTACTCAGCGTAAATGGCTTTTCATTAAAAATTACCTGGTGACGCATCTTAAAATTACCCGGCGACGCTTAGGGCTTAAAAACCCATATATTAGCGAAGCTGCATCCACCCTCTGCACCCTGGATGACTAGTACGCAGCATAAATGGCTTCTCATTAAAAATTACCTGGTGACGCATCTTAAAATTACCCGGCGACGCTTAGGGCTTAAAAACCCATATATTGGCGAAGCTGCATCCACCCTCTGCACCCTGGATGACTAGTACGCACCCTGGTTATGAGATGAAATTGGATTATAGTTAACAGCCAACAGGTCAAGTTGGAGAACCTGGCAGGCTGGCATCAGTGAGACTTGTGAAAATCTTGGGAGACATTAGAATGATTAGACCTGACATTATTTGGCATCTCCAACAACTTAAAAAGTCACCATATAGGTAGGATATTTTTGCAGGAATCCACCACTCCTATAGAAAAAATAGGAAAATGTCAATAACAAATTTCTTATTGCCACCAAAGTTAAACATTTTATAAAACAACAGAATACAAACACACTCAAAAACCACATTTGTTCCCAATTCCAAATTTCCAATAAGCAAAGCTGGTGGAAAGACTTGGTGGAAGGCTGATCAGTATCCAATGGCAATTGGCAATGATCATTGCTGAAGGGCCTGAAGCTAGTATTGACTATTGAGGCTCAATCATCTTAAATCTTGTTTTAAAACCTTAAGCCAAACACTGATTAATTATTTAACCTTCTAAGAGACTAAAGAGAGTAAGGCTAAATTGCTGTTTAATACCTATTTCTCTCCACTTTGAAAGGTTTTAGAATGAACAACTGTTTGTCAATTATCAGTCTGTCACTGTGATAGCGCACTGTGCAGTGATACTGTCACTCTGTCAGACTCTGTGCAGTTCTGGGGATCTGGGCTTACCCTTACTTACTTTTACTATAACTCTATAACAATAAGACAGGCTTTCCCAATCCCGGACTCAAAGGCAAGGCAAAAAAGTCAGAAGCTGTTAGTGTTGATGCCTTGATGGCACATATTAACATAGCCTATCCCGTCTCGGCGTCTCCGACAGAGGTCTGCTCTGATAGGACAGCTCTGTCATGTGGATTGTGGAAAGCAGCACTGCTAAGTGCTAACTGCTGTAGTCTAGTGTCCTTCACTAAATTCACAATACCCAACCCTACCAACACAAAAATATCATTCAGGCTCAACTTCATACCAGATGCAGTCATGTAGCTGCAATAAAAACAAAGAATCCTCTGTCTGTGTAATGCACTTCCTTCCATATTGTTTACACTTCAATCTTCATGTCATATTGTCATTTAGAAACGAACTGGCATATCGGATTATATTGTCCGTCAAATATTTCCTGGAAATAGCATTTCCGCGGAGGAAGAAATTTTTTGCTTCCGGGTTCTTGATAGTTTTCTAACAGCCCCTATCAACTACCATTTCATACCAAAAATATTTAATATTCTAACACAATATCAGTAGAAATATATAAATGCTCAATCAAAATTTTGTTTTTGGGCTCTCAAATAAAACGCAAAGTAGCAATTACAGCTGAAAATCAGAAAAGTTACGAACTAATATTTTTTTGTTCAAATCCACCATCAATAAATATTACTTAATATTTTGTTCTATTTTTCAACTCGTAATATTACTTAATATTTAAGAATTGCTTACATGAACTTGACTTGAAAAATAGCGTGGATAGTAAGCAGATAAAAGTATTAGCGGAGTAGTTTATTAGATAAATATACTAGCGCAACTTGTATTAAAAGTTACGGCAGAATATTTGTAGATCAAATCCACTAATGACTAGAACTAATACATTTATCAATAACAGAAAGCACATTTCCGTTTTGGTGATGTACACATAGTGACAAGTAAAGAAATTACACTTCAAAGTAAAGAGAATAATGCAAGTTAGCACAACACCCGCACTTTTTATGTGCCTAAAATAAATCCACAGCTCATGGAATAATGAGTAAAGAAATCAGTAAAACCATCAGTCCAACGAGATATCAGTATCAGTTCATTGAGAAATCGGTAATACGCCAGAACATGCTACTCCACAAGATACCCTGCACATCTGCAGCTCTCTAACATCGTGACCTAAGAACGCTACCGTTCTAACTAAAATCCCCCACGCATCGAATTTTAGAAGAAAGCTGCTTCAACAATTTACTCATGAACGACTCAAGAAGCGATAACGAGCTGCTCAATCTAGCACCATGAGAATATTTCAACGGCATACACTTCCTTAGTTTGCATTTGACTGAGTAAACAGGCCAATATTCCAATTTGTGAAAATATAGAGCATCCAACATAATACAATCGATGATGAAGCCTAACACTTTTCATATCTCGACAGTTTGATTTAAATCTTTAAGAGCAGCTTACCTAACAATAAATAATGGCTAAAATAACTGCAATCACATTCCGCATAGCGAGATATACAATCCATCATTTTCATGAGTGATAGCAGTGATATTTTGACAAAAACTTCCTTACGCTCCACAACAATCTTCATAGCAATGAAAACAAAACATTTGATATTGATTGGTTGAGAGAACTCGTACTAACAGCACGTTGAAGCTGGCAAAGTGCCCCAGAACAGAAAATAAAACGAAGTAGAAGGAATTGATGACGGTGTCCCGCCCAAGGTCTCTTGCGACGGTTCAGGCCAAGAACGCGAATATAAAGAAGCCAATCCCGATCAACCACAGGGAAACAGTCGGGCGGATCTAGCAGGAACAAAAATCACCCTGTAGGGCATCTAGGAAGCAACGGGATTATTAGAAAGACTGAAAGAAAATTCAACAATGAAAACGGGCATCTAGGAAGCAACGAGATTATTAGAAAAACTAAAGAAAATTCAACAATGAAAACTAAGCACAACTGCTTAAACGGACGTTAGAAAAAACGCTCATCTTTTCACAAACGAACAGAGAATAAACTGCCACATCGAACGCTGATTGAATTCAAGTGAGCGATGTATGTACACAGGAAAAAAGGCACTTAATAAGAACATCCTTTCATAACTAAAGATACAAGACCAACTCCCGATTTAGGATCATTGCAACTACGATGATATTTGATTGAATGTGATTAATGCATCATAAAAAATTTATAGCCGCGAGATTTGAAGGGAAATAACGTAAGAAATTACTACTGCTTCGACAGAAATAACTAGCTTCAAGTGAAAATAATAAAAAACTTCAATGTATTTAAGCCGAAAAGTAGAAAAGACTACCGAGATAACCAAATTGAGAAGAAGTGGGGCAAGAAACTTGCATGAAAGTTCACAATTTTTACACGACTTTTACGAAGATGAAGTACTATTAAATTAGGTATTTATATTAGATATCGCGTCTTCGAGGCACCACATTCAATTCACACACAACTTCTGCTATCGAGGCAAAAATCGACCCAACCGCATCGCAATTCCAGTCTCCGTCGCCACCGCATCGCAGTTCAACAGCCTTGCACAGCAACAGAGAGCTTGTATTTGACGACGTTGTTCTCCCAGTAGTTAATGACGATGAGGTGACCACATGGTGTGAGGAAGAGTCCCGACGGGCGTCTCAAGGGCCGGTCCACGGGCAATACGCACATGAACTCGCCAGTCTCAGAAAATATCTGTCGCGATATTATCGGTGAGAAGACCTTTATTTAGTAAATAACATCACCATCTTAAAAAGCATATATTAGCAGGTAGCTGACATTCTGCAAAGAATGTCAGTCAATGATGATAGTTTCAAACTATTATTCCTCACGACGAGTAGAAGAGCTTGGTAGAAGTTATGATTAATTAGTTGAGTTGGCAACCATGATCGAAATAGTACTAAAATTGAAATAAAATTACATTAAAAAGAATAACCGGTTAAAATAAACAATGATTTCATTAACGGCATAACTATTAACTTTATGGAACAAGTAAGATCAGTTCAACATGCGGCACTAGCGAGACCAGCTAATATGCTGCTCAATACAATACCTGCAGCCACTCCACAGACCAACGAAGAACCATTATAATGCAGACACCTTTACGTGCCACTTACTGAAAAATAGCAGCATTATACAGTGACATTTATATATAACCACAATTCCTGTGAACGGTCAAACAGATCGCCACAAAGCGCAGTATTGATTTTCATGCACAGCACAACACAGGCTGTAATGTAAATGATTAAAAAATCGTCACAAATGTGTGCATTGACCTGTACTCGGTGGTTGCGCGAGTCTCCAATGATGATGAAGCCATCTTCGTCGCACACAACGCCCGAAGGATCACGGAATTGCCCCGGACCCGAGCCCGGCGATCCGAAAGTGCGCAGCACTGACCCGTCTTCCATCGCAACCATCGCTACTAGGTCTAAACCTGACCAAGGTAAAGAATCGGGCATTGAAAGCTAAAGTTATCAATATTTTGGATAGACCGTTAACTTATTTTAGACAATTAGCAGTGAGGTTTTATTTAGAGTGTCATTATATAGACAAAAACATTGCAAGGGATGAACATTTAAAACACACAAACGAACCAATTGAACCAAATTGACCTCAGACTTGATGTCAGCCTTGCAAATGGTAATAACTTGTCATAGAAATTATCAGATGTAAGTTATGATGTTCCCGCAAAAAAAGATGAGTAACAGCATTGCGATTAACTTCTTTGTTGGCACTCAAAGCTATATATATATAACCAGTATATATATATATACAACCAGTATATATTTCAATAAAATTTGCTCTTCAATCATGCGCAAGCTACTCTTCTTATAAATACATAATGCATGCCCAATTTGCATGGTGGTAACCTTGCAGTAATCTAAAAAATTCGTCAAGATTTGTTAACACATACGAAATACAATTGCAATAAACAACTTACCCAGATCAACCACAACCAGAACATCGTCCTGGTGGTAGGCTATAAAGCGTGGCTTGCTGCTGAGCCTCTTCTGTTCATTGGGCACGAGGTTGAATGGTACACGAGTTAGCATTTTAGTGACAAGGTTGATCTTTGTGATGACCGGCAAATTACCTCCCGTCTCCACAGTCACTAATATTCCTTTGTCATCCATTGTCAAACCTGAAAAATCAAGTGACATTTATAGCACAATTGGTACATATAGAGCTCATAAAAATCTTTCTCAAATAAAAATTATTTCTTCTTAAAACAAGAAACATTTGCAGACAGCATGTCACTCAATCACCTATTACATATGGACAAGATGAAAGATGATGAAAGCTAATTTCAAGCAAGTTCGTTGTTCAACAATAAAATCATTACCAGCTTGCAACAAATGTTTAGATGAACTAAAGCTATCTTTACCACCTACAAGAACACTCGCTTGTTTACAAACAGAATGAAATATTACACACAAGAGTAATTACGTACACTTTTCTCATGATAATAAAAACCATACTAACCATAAGGATGTTTCAGTCTCTGAATAATGTCTATCTGATCGTAGTTGGAATTATAGACATGTATGTTGAACTTGTCTTTGACTGCAAAGAAAGGCTCGGCAGGGACATGATCTCCAGGTGCTCTAATTATTTCAGGAATGAGAACAGCAGCAGAAGGGTTACACATTGGCGGTGTTCCTTTTATAATGTGATAATATTTACCATCTTCTTCGAACCGCACCAGTCGATGGTTGAACGTGTCACAAACAAGAACGCTGTGGCTGTGGCAAAATGTGTGAGCAATTTAAGTATCCTAATGGTTACAGGAAATAGGTAGAAAATTTTTGCATGGCTATCTAATAAATTTTGATCCATCTAGTGAATCAAACATTAATATATATTAAAATGTGATAACTTAACATATAAATTCATTAATTTAGAATAAACAATAATATAGACTTCATAAATATATATATAAATCAGTTAACCAAGATTACAGTTATCACCATAGCAATTGACAATTACTCACTCTGGCAATTCCATTACTCCAACAGGATATTTGAGCCCTTGGCTTTGCATAATTACTGACTTTGGCCCTCCATAGACTGCCACACATGTGGCCGAGAGCTGGTTTCTTATAAGGTCCATTACAGAGCTTGAGGGAGGGGACCTTTCTTCTTCTTCCTCATCTGAAGCCACTTCTACATGAGAGTTCATTGTTCTTCCAGGGAACAATTGAATACAATTTAAACAAATTTGATACCTTCACTAAAGAGATAAATAAAATCATTAGGAAGAATTCATCCCATTTTCAGAACATGTTTGAAAAAACAATAAATGAGCACTATTAAAATACCTACATATACATGTATATGTTAGTAAAATATTGTGCATGTGCGTGTTTGTGTTTTCAAGGTGTCTATAAGTAAAAGGTTACCTATATCATGCAGAACAGTCCTGTCAAACTTCATTTCCTCTGAGAAGATTTGTCAGAGGACTGACTTTGTTACAAATTTCTCTTTAATAATTAATTTATTAAATACCTTCAAGTTTCAACCAAGACTATCAACAATATTCTAGCCAGTGAATATGGCCATTGGTCAATAGATAGCAGGACATATTTATTTACTTCAATAATTAAGTTTCGGTCTATGAAAAACAAGTCATCACTATAGAGTCCAACAAAAAATTATCAATCTAGTGAACTGGATTGACAATGTATACCTATATTATTAACATTATTAAGAGCTGTTCTATTTTATGTATTGATCAAACTATAAACTGTATTTTTTGGCTGTCCTTAAGAGTTATCATTGACAAGTGGCAAATTAAATGCAGTTGCAGCAGAAACTCAGGTCACTGATGATTGTTTTGCAAAAGTGATGCACCAAGAGCAAAAACTTGGCAAACTCCAAAAGCTGAAACTTTATGTTTCTAAGATCAAGCATTCAAAGTTGATTTGGTATCTGAAACACAATTTACTAACACTGACTACCTTCTATAACTGTGATTCATAAATAAATGCTTAGTATAAATAGAGTCATTAGCGCGAGATCAACCTATTTGCTTCATCATTGAAAAATATATATAATAAACTTGGCTGATCTGAAGGTTGTAGTTTTGAGATGAATGAGAAGAACTTTAGTAAAAGAGGATAGCGCCTCTCTGCGCCAATCTTGGTACTTACTTTAACCACTGGGCCACCCTGCCCTATAACTGGCAAGTTACCTGGCAGAGGGTTGTGAATTGCATGATTGGAGCAGTGAGCTGTGGGTTTAAAACCCTCCGTCAAGCTATATAAATTCTGCAATGTCTAGAATGGATGACATGCCACACCTTGCCTCTTCAATGTGTATCAGCATTAAATAGGCAAAATGTGGCCTGTCATCCATTCTAGACATTGCAGAATTTGTACAGCTTGAGCTATCTTGTAAGTTTCAACAAATGTCTAATCTACCTTCCATTTCAGAATGGTTAGACAAGTATAAAAAAATATTTCATCACCTTTTCTCTGCAGTTTTCTTTCATAACCTCAAGAAATAACATAATATTTATTACATAACTATACTTTATTTGCCAGGGAGTTGTGCCAACTGTACTTTTAGCATGTATAGTCTAGGACTAAAAAAACAAGTGCAATTCTTCAATTCTTTTGGAGAATTGCACTGAGAACTGTGGAATTTTCACCAAACCTCAAAAGTACTACTAGTATATATATGCTCAAAAATTCCCAGGATTGTAATGCTACTAGTTTCTAGTAGGGAAGCTGAATTATTCAAAACTGAAAGAAACCCATATGTGCTTTAAAAATATAACTCAGTACTCGCTGCAGTGAGTGACAGAGTGTGCATTTTCTCATCGCCGAAAACGTGAAGTCATGGAATGACAGACAGATGGACATGGTGAGCACAATAGTGCATTTTTTTCATAAAGGAGAAAATGTGCTAAAAATACCAATGTGTTAGAAAAAACCTACTTGTAAAAATTTTTCTTAGTATTTTGCCTTCAAAAATTATATTCACCTTGAGGGTTTGATCTTCTTCCCTCATTACCAGCCTTCTTGTGTTAGGTATGTCAAGACTTGAGTCTACTTAAGGAGCTCAAATATCAACTGGTTACATGACAACACAGACAAAAGTGTACAGACTTGACTTCCCTCATTTCACACACCTGACTCTGTAGGCATTTAGTAATGAATATTTCTATCACTGGTGTTATGGACTTTCTAGTTCATTTATGCCATAAATAATATAAAAAATGAAATCGTGGTCTTTAAAAGCATACTATGCCTAAATATAATTATATAAAAAAAGTTTTTCTAAGATCAATATTGGTTTCTTTTATGTTTTACTGTAAGAAAATCCAGCATGCAAATTAATTTAACAGCAAATTTGAAATTGATGTTGAAGTTACAGTTTACAACAGTTTGAAAAAATCTCTGTAAAGTTCATTGCTCCAGCCAAAAATTACAAAATAAGTTTTAACAATTTATACAAAAGTGCTAAAATCAGAAATGTACTTTGATGTGAAGGAGATAACTGGGTCACTTTTTTTATTTCATTGCATCCAAATAGATCTGGATTCTGGAATGACTATAGAACAAGTTGGGGGGCTAGTAATGTTTAGATAATATTTCAACAGGCAGGTTTTCTTCCAACTACTATTGCCTTGAGTTTTTTTCAGAGTCTGGGACTATTTAAATGCCAATGAGCTGCATGTCTGTTGAATCATAAGGTCCAATCCAATTTTTCCATACAGCATAATGTCAACCAAAAGAGTGATGTGATACATTAACTTCATATCCTGTGCTTTTTGTCACAAGAGTGGCATTTTCATTGCAGATGACAATCATTTTAAATTACCTAATACTAACAATATCATCCAGGACACTGGTCACACATTGTTCTGTATACTTGTACAGGACATTGTTCTGTGCTGATTTGCAACACATCTTTGGTATCATCTCTTTGGTTTGGATGCTGCATGCCTGGCTTATCCATCAATTATCATTTTTAACCTGATTTACCTGATTAAAATTTATATCTTTTCAAGAGAAATCTTAATTTATTTCACAAGACAACAAATCCTAGTCTTCAACAATTCAGTTTTATGATATTTAAAAATTGTTTTATGGCATTCCAAGTTATTTATACAAAAATTAATTTCAAACATGAAGTTAAAGCCTTAAAAACATATATTTATTTATAAAATGATAAGGTTTTTACAGAGGTAAGTGTTCACTATATATTGCATTTTGAGGGACTATATATAAAATGGAATAGAGATTTATACTGAACTGTAAATTTGAAAAAATTTCAGACAATGAGTTTATTCTAGAATAGAAGTGTCAGCGCTGAAGAAATAGGCCCATGGCCTATTTAAAATTTAAAAATGTAAAGTTTATTTCTTCCAGACAGATGTATTAAACTTGACCAAAAATTTAATAGTCAAGCCTCCTGGGACTTTTGTTAGCACAAATATCACAAAATGCATGTTTATATCAAGGAGACACCTGGTGGTCACTTAATTGCTTTTGTATTAGTGAGACATTTCTTCAATTACTTAAGAGCAAATTAGTGTACCTAGTAGGCTAGTTTTATATTTTCATGATTGGAAAATTTTTATAGCCTACTTTGAAGAAAATTGTTTTCAAATTTTGCTAGACAGGGGCCATATTACCATAACATTACTTTGTGAATGTAGTTACTTTCAGTGTGCACACTGCACATACTTTTAAGACAACGCCAAACAGTGGTATTATCTCAACATGTACAAGAAATTGTAACTAGGTGAACACTTGGAAGTTGCCTAAGTGGAGATACTCGACTTTTGGATGGGTGCAGCAATTAGTGTATTCCAGTGGTGCGACCGTGCGACACATTCAAACTTGAATAACTTAAGTTACAGACAAGGCAGCGAGATCAGGGCTAGTGCGCTGCTCTTGTCTGAGCGAGTTCTACAAGCTTCTGACATAAAAACAGTGAGCCTCTATTGGTGCATGTCACCTGGGATGGAAACTTTCATCTTTCTACGCAAAGTGCACCATATGAGATACACAGCATTCATTATTTAACTACAATAAAAAATTTACATCACAGGTACTAATGCTTGAAAAAAACATTTTCTGTGCAAATGAAATTGGATTGTGACTGCAATAATCAAACTACAAATCATTCTGGGACAAAGTGCTGCTAAATGGGAAGTTTATAATTCATTTAGATGATTTCTTACAAAACTGCTCTAAGCAAAGCATGAAGTGGTACCAATAACTGTTCAAGTTTTTGTCAAAAACTGTAGAAAATGCCTGGGTGCTTGGTTATCAGTTCTATAGTGAGCAAAAATTGATGTGAATTGCTGAAGTCGTTGAAGATTACTGAATGTATTTTCACTAGTAATAGGTCAGACACGTGAAGAAATGTTTCTATAACCAAACCACAATGATTTTAGATGTTGGCGTTCCAGCTCTAAATTATTTGAAGCTGAGCATCTGAACTTCATGCCATGACGAGCTACTGATCTCAGTCTTGCTTTAACATAATTGCAAAAAAGGATGTTAGCTAGTGCTAAAGTGAGATGAAAAGCTAGAAAAGTAACTAACAATTGCTAGCCCAGTACTCAGAATCTGTATCACTGTTTATCTTGCTTTTTACAGTGCCTTTCTGTTTTTGTGTGAGCTTAGGAAACTTTCGAATTACTAATACTTATTTTTCTACTGCTATAATCCATACCAATACTGAAAAAACCAACCACTAAGATTCTTATGATTTGATTGCATGACGTTCATATAGGTTTTTGAAAACATTAGTGTCAATTATCCATCATATTTGTCACAAGTTTATGATCTGGCTGATATTTTAAAGAGCTTTTTTTAAAAAATTAAATTTTTTAAGCATGCGCCATATATGGCGCACATTGCAGTTTGGGATATGCATCATGATGCATGTGTGTACCATATATGGCGCACGTCATAGTCAAAGTGTTAAATGCAGATACTACTATCTTTGTAGGTAACAAATGTTTAGACTTTAGTCTACCTCCTATTTCATAGTGTTAATTCTAATTCCAATTAAAAAAATTCATCACTTTTTTCTCAGCATTTTCCTTTGCTCCAATTTCAGAATGTTGCTTTTATTTCAGAATCAGCAAGGGCAACTGGCAAGTGTATATTGAAGTGCACTGCCTCTGCCACATTGCCAACAGTAATCTGGAAAAAAAAGACAGTTGTGCAGGTGCTTTCATTATTATAAACACTCAATGTGTATGTGATTTTTTTCCTTCAAATAGCTTTCGTGGTGTGCATTATATTAAACTCTTATTGGTGGCATGATTTGTAATTAATTCATGAATGTTAATTTGTTGTGTTTGACTTAGAGACAAATTTCTAATGAATTATTATTTGGTTTAATTGTAATCTCAAAGTGTTGCAACCTTCATTCTTGATTCTTTCAGCTTCAGTTCAGGTACCTACAAATTTAAATTTAATCCCTCCTATTTTTATCCTTTCTCTGAAATTTCACACTTGACTAAAATTTTTGGACCAAGAAAGTGGCAGAGGTGAATCAAAAATAATATACCTATGGGCTATGAGCCATAATTTTTAGAAAATTAGAATTCCACCCTGCGAGTGAGGAGTTGCATGCCAAATTAATTCGCAATAAACTTGAAAAGGTAGGCCTATCAACTATCAAATTGCATGCAATTGTAATGCATCATGCCTTAGGTACCTAATAGGTAATAGCTACCTTATACGATATCTGACAAAAATGTCTAACAAATAATATTTTAGCCTAGGCAATAGGCTAGCTATTGAGTATGGAATAAAGAAAGGAATTGGAAACCAATATGTGACTCATGTGAGCATTAGGCTTAATAATTTATACAATAAATATATTATATAGCCTACATGCAGTCGAACAGATGCAATCAAACTGAAACTGATTAGCCTAGCTAAACATAAAAATTGTAGGTAATTCAGGTATGATAATGGTAAATGGAACTTGCAGTTGAAACTTGAAAGATTGAAAGTATGGATCAACAAAGATAGGGGTCATAGGGCAATTAGTGAATTTCCAATATCAACTTTCAATCATTAGGTAGGCTAATAGGCTAACCAAGTAAACCAACAAATTACCAAATAGGCTATTCTCAAAATTTAAATTGAAAATATGTAGGTAGGTACTACGTACTAGGTATTAGTGATTAGTCTTATACTAGTGATGAATGATGATAATAATAGTACCTAGGTTAGGTATCCATGAACTGCTAGGACTGTTCCTAATTTAATATAGCTAACTTTGATATTATTTTATAGTTTCTTTCAAGTGGCACTGGGCCACTGACCTTAGTTAGTGGCCAATAATGTATTAGGCCTATCAACATTATTGCAACTTGCTAGACCTTGAAAAGAGAATGAAAATTCGTTTCTTATTTGCCCCAAGCCCCCAAAGCGGCAATGGCCTAACCAATTTGGCAATTAGTAGGTACCAATCACGTAAAAGCAGAATATTAAATAGAATGTTCTGACATGAGGCAAGTAACGCATCATCACAATACTTTATAATAAAAAAATTTTCGAATTACCAATTTATATCAGGAGCCAGAACTAAATTAATTTATTTTCAAGGTGTCGCACAGTCTCACAGAACCAATATCAAGCCTCCGTACTCCGTTCGTTCTCAAGGTTACGAACTTACAACGTTAGATTAAGATAGGTAAGTACGCAATTACACTCCGAAATGTTGCCATCTAAAAAATATATTAGAAACCCTTCAGTTTAAAACGACACATAGCTATACTCATGGTTGAATGTATTAATTCAACCATGGCTATACTTATTGCATTTTGACTACAGTAGAAAGAAAGTTGAAAATATGTAGAAATGTTATTGAATTATTATGAATTAAAAATTTTCAAATAATGTAATAAAACAGGTTTAGTGGCGTTTCAACAGAAATATCTTTCATTGATTACAGTGAAAAATATACAACAAAGGAAAACTAAATGTTCAGATAAAAACAAATTTCAAATTCAAAAATTTATTTTAAATATCAAGTAAAAAAACTCCCCATAACATATTTAGCTTCAAAACACATACAACCTAGTATAGTTGATAAAAAGTTCACATTGAGGTAAACTAATAATAATAAAACTTCAGCATAGAGATTCTGGCAGCAATCAATAACTGACATTTATTGTTCCAATTAAGATTCGCACCAGGTAAATGAAATTTTCAAGTCTTTCGAATTCAATTCCAACAGTTACTTATAGACTCATAAATAAAAAAAAAATAATGTAACGATCAATCTTCTACAGCGTAAAACATTTCAAAATATTTTAACACAATTCCACGCGGTCTTTAATAAGTCAGTGATCTTTGTTCACACGTTTATGATGTTGAAAAGTTTTGATGTGATTTAGCTTTATACGTCTGCAATTGAAATTAATCGTTCGTAAATCAACATTCTATTGCATGGTATTGCGTTCGGCGACGCAAGGAATTTGTTTCAACTCGCCTAGGAATCACTATCGTTCAATGAAAAAAGACAACCATTATTGGCAGAGGTTGAGATGAAGAGGCGAGAACCACGGAACCCTGGATTCCAGTTGATTTTCAGTTGGATTCCAGTCGATCTTCAGGTAGATTAATTGCCACCCCTGGCCCATGAGGGGTACTCGCAGCCCTGCAGGAGGTTCAGAAGAAAGTTTGGTATGAATATAATTTTCTTCATCCAATATTAAACAGGATAACCATCATGAAAATTTAACTTGTGACAAAATCTATATTTTGCTGTGTACGTATAATTAAAACTACCGACCTCTGAACGAGATAGAAAAGCATGGTTTTGCTATAACTATAATATAATAATAATATAGCGGTTTCAGCGTTTATTAGGCTGTAAGCCTGTCGCCGATTATCAACATTGCAGAACTGCAGAACATCCACAGCTTGTTGCGGGCTTGAACTCGCAACTTCGTCTTCAAATTTTCTTTGCTTGACCGCCTGGCCTCCTTGCCGACTCTGACCAGAAATTAGGGCACAGAGCTGGGATCGAACCCGCACCTCTCAGCAACAATCTTGGTACTTTGAACTTTAGAGAATATCCACATCGCTCATACTAAATATTAACATACATGTATATACCGACAAGTTATTTGATATCAACTGACCCTGCCCTGGGTGACTTTCTTCATGGTTGAGGCGGCGATGCCCATCTTATTCTTGAAGATCTCCGTGCAGATGTTGGTGGCCTCAATGCTGGACGCGGGCTTCTTGGTGAGCACCCACGCGAACTGCGCCTTGAAGGCTACGTACTGCAGGCACGACTCGAGGCACGCGTACGTCGAGTAGTCCGTCGCCACGATCTATTACACAAATCAATCAATCAAAATTAATAAATACTAGTGGAAACAATGATAAGAGGCACTCATATCCAATACGACTGACTAGTACAATTCATCAACACAAACAATATGAGTTTTAGCAATAATTTGAGCCCTAAAACAAACCTAAGCAAAACATTTCGCACTCAGCTAATACACAGCAAATAAGTCAATGGGCACCTAAGGCATAAACTAACTTTGAGAGGAGCTTCAGGAACGCCGGTTGACACGACTGTGAGCGGCTCGTTGGGTTTGTTGGACTTGATGGCAGAGTTGACGACAGTCTCCTCGCCTGCTGCGTTCTTGCCGAACGCCTGCACCGCCAGGTTGTTGTCGGCTGCGTCGGGAGGAGAAATGTGAAATGTTACATAGCAGCAAATATTTCGCGCAACAACTTCGATAATAATAATACAACACTAATCAACTCGACATTAAATAATAACAATAATCTACACGACAATCGAGAAAAGTAACCAGTAAGCAGCTTGTGAACATCATACTAGCCGCTATAACGTGTGAAAAAGTAGAACGGAGGCCAATGTTGCTTGTACATATCATAAAATGAACGAGTAAAACTGCAACCAAATTCATACAATTTATTATTGTTCCGACAGATCGGTAAAACTCTACAACTCAATTCTAACATGGTTGGTTAATAATATTCTAAATACGTTTTTTAGCTCTTGACTTTACGAATAAAACTTATTCCAGATTCCGGTCGTTCACCTGTATGATTTTCAACCATCCTAAGAAGATGTGTTTCATCGTAAAGATGTGTTTCGTTAACCAGTGCTTGGCAGTAAAAACCAGACACGCGCGTTACGCAACCAGAAGAACAAGCTACATGCGACATCAGATTTACGTCTATCTACTTTTATCTCAAGAAACCAAGAAGAATTCAAGGCTATATACATGCAATTTATCCGCAAAGAATTATAATTAAGGCTATCGCAACAGCCTAGAACTAATCAGCGGGAGCTTGACGAAGTCGGCACTGGTCGCAGCGGCTGGCGTTGTTGCCTTGTTAGACGGATCCCACTCACAATGTTTTCCCTTTTTCAGTAATGTACGTCTAAAAGAAACAATTGTGTAATCAATTCTCTCTAGTTATTCTCTGTTGTCTTTATTTGCGCGTTATCTTACTTGCTTTGTTCGCCTAGAATTACCTATATTTGCCTATTGGTAGCAGCCAGCAGGTAAAAATATGCCACTAATCCCGAAGTAATGGTCCGACTAACACGGTTATTTGACCACTAACGTGTTCAGAAGTAGGCGTATCTAGCACCCGTTGGCAGCGCATGGTCATTTCGTTCGAAGTCGCAGTTAGCGGAGTTATACTTCAATTACTCAATAAATGATATACAATAATACTGAAAGCGTTCTCAAGAGATTTGAAATTGGGAAAATTGAGCCGGTGATTGTGCCGATCAATCGATTAATGTAGCGTATGCTATCCAGAATTACGAAAACTAAAATACATTGAATTCAATATACCAATGAAAATACTCGAACTAAATTATAGAAATACCACGAGGAATAATTTTGATAAGCTCTACCAAATTTTAATTCGGTAGCATTAAATTTAGTGCATGTAGCAATATGTTCCCATGCAACAACGCGCGTAGCTGATGCTCACCCGTCTGGCAGCTGAGACAAATAAGTAAATAACAACTTGTATAACAACAAACGCGTAATGCATGAATTAATGAGGACATATGTGTATTAATTTCATACTACGACCTTCATCCCATTACTTTTCGAAATTTTATATAACAGTTTAAATGAGCATAAATTTATTAGGGGGGCTCCAACGAAGCATGTTATATAACAGGTGATTCTGCCGGCAAAGAGTCTACACCACACCCTTTTCGTAACGAAATTGCAACATCCGGTTATACGTATGAACATAATTCATACAACACGTCACACTGCTTCGCTAAATGCACAGTAAATCCTCACCAGGAAAACTATTATATAAAAGCATAACAATCCTTGTTCCCAGAGTTTTGTTTTGTTCCGCTCTCATTAGATGCACGTTCTAATGCCCTTCCGTTGCATAAGAAATTCGAGACCTTCAAGGAACTTGGCCACAAGAAGTAGCCCACGCCGAGAAAAACTTGTCTCCGACCGGCGTCCGATCTTGCAGCTTTCAACCCTACCTCTTAAGCCCACAAGGTCATGAGCGATCAAAAGGCTAAGGCACTTGTAACTCCTCGTATTTTACACGCGTGAGGGCAGAAAAGTTCCTATTTATACATTGTGCTGAATTAGACGTCATTTAGAAGTTTTTAAAACTTTGTGCTTTATTTCACGATTTGAATTTCTGCATGTATAAACTTTTTAATTTCCACACAAGCATGGGTATTTTTTGCGGAAAGGTTTTCGTTAGTTCAGTCATAAGATTGCATTGCATAAACAAAAATCGATTGGCGTCATCATGGTAAGATGGACTTAAGAATCGTTGATTGTATTAACAAAACATTCGACCTTGTGACGTTTATACGAATTAATGGAATTATATTATTAACATTTACAAGTTTAAAAGAAAATTAAGTCTGGAAAGAAAATTTCGAAGAAAATGAGTTAAGTTTCTGAAATATTGAGTTGTTACAACAAGTAGTACATTTTCACAGTTGGTTACCGAATACGTTTTCTTTAAATTTCAAAGGTACTTACACGCTTTATTAAAGAGATTATCGAAAAATATATAAATAATGACGTATCCAGCACCGTTGTTTCGTTCATTTCGTAAAATGATCCTAAAATGAGCAAGAAAGCGTTTAAGGCTGTCCAACACATTGATGTTTCAATAGCTTTACACTGTCATTGGTTTTACTCGTAAACAGCTCAAGCAATTTAGTTTTATTATAATAAAATTATTTATTTGCGGTTTCAGTGTTTAGTAGGCCGTAGGCCTGTCGCCGATTCTTCACATTGCTGAACATTCACAGCATTTTGCTGTGAATGTTCAGCATTAAATAGCAAAATATCCGGCATTAAATTATTGTCCAGCATTAAATATATTCCTTGTCATTTGGATGCTAACAGTTTTGTATCAGCATTTCGTCCAAACCAACGAAACTTTTTAATTTTAATTCACTAAGATGTGCTCACCTGTAAGTAGAATAATTTTCAATATGACAAAATAATTCCAATACACATTATGAGATTTTGTCTTGCTCCAATGATACAAAAGCTGGTCAAACAGGAAGTTTTTGTACGTCCCACTACACAACATAGAGCCGTCCCATTGCCACTCGTGTAGACACTCACCATCAAGGGTGTAGATAGCACTGATATCAACAGAGGGCATGCGCAGAGGCATGCGTGTAGGCACTCACCATCAAGGGTGTAGATAGCACTGATATCAACAGAGGGCATGCGCAGAGGCATGCGTGTAGGCACTCACCATCAAGGGTGTAGTTGGTGTAGATGCAGGAGGCGAGGGCATCGTACACGTTGGGTACTCTGGTGACGGTGAACCACGTTCCTGAGAACTGATATAAAAAACAATAAATAAAGCCAAAAATATTAACTCAAAACTGAAAAACGTTAAAATCCATCTAAAAATATGTATATTTAAAATGAATATTTATGTCTACATGATGCACTACATAGTAGTTTGCATAATTGTTTTAAAGAACAGTTGCAGGAAACGTGGTAACCCTTCTGGGTTTTGTTGAATATTTTTTCCTCTTATTCTCTATGAGAGTTCGCACACTCAAAGCTCCCAACCACTTAAAGACCATGGCAAGATGAGATTCAATTCCTAGATTTTTTCAACTATATCAATGTAATAGCATAATTTTAGTGTTTATATTATTATTCGAACTAAAATTGCCCTCACTTTGGCCAAGTCAAGGTCTGCCTGAGGTGGAGTCTCAGGACAGTAGCCGAAGCCGAGGAACTCAGGGATGATCTGGCCCAGGGCTGGCGAGACGATCTGCAGCGTCACGAGCACGAGAGCTACCGTCGCGGTCATGGTGGTGCTTGGTCGGGCTGGAGAGATCAAACTTCACATCAGTTGAATCGTGTTATAAAAAATTGTCCTGTTAACAATAATATTATTATAAAATGAAGCTGCGATTGTCACGAGAATGTGGACTGGGTAATGGTGGCGCTTGGTGGGGCTGGAAATATCAAACTTCACATCAAATGAATGATTATGAATCCTGTTATAGAAAATTGTCCAATTTACAATATTATACTAAAATGAAGCTGCGATTGTCACATGATTGAGGACTGAGTAATGGTGGCGCTTGGTCTGGCGAAGGAGAACACACTTTACCTCGAATGAATTATATAAGTAATCGAAAAAATGTCTGGTGAACAATATCATTATTAAGAAAATGGAGCTAAAATGTTTATGATTACTACTATAACGTGACTTCAAACCATTCACGAATACCGTAATGGCGTTATTAATTATTCACAAAGAGGCAATCGATTTTTTCGATCGGTATTCCAAGGCTTATGAGTTTTATAAACACTAATGGTGCACAATTTTTGGTCAACAGTTTTCGTTTTTTATGCCAATTTTATAAGGGAAATTATTTGAGCAAACGATTCTGACTGAATTTGCACGCCATAAATAAAGCATCAGATGACGGAGATTTGTGTCAGCGATGACGTAAGCTATCTTGCAGTGAAAGTGAAGTTCATGAGGTCACATCGCGACTTATACCTTTTCAGGCCTCGAAACCGTTATATTTCTCTCTTTTATTTTAGTTATGTACGTAGTTTTCTTATTACAAGAAGGCATGCGATACGAGTTGTACGTTCGTAAGACTTATACCTTTTCAGGCCTCGAAACCGTAATATTTCTCTCTTTTATTTTCTAAAAACTTAATAGCAAAGAAAACTCCACAAAAATTCATAGTATCTTTAAAGAAAACGTTTCGGATACTATGAATTTTTGTGGAGTTTTCTTTGCTATTAAGTTTTTAGTGAATTTGCGATTCAAGCAAACGAGTGATATTATTTCTTTTATTTTCGTTATGTACGTAGTTTTCTTAGTGCAAGAAGGCATGCGATACGAGTTATACGTTTGTAAGACAGCGTAGTACAAATAATACGTAAACTTTTTGTCATAACCGAGAAATGCCTCAGCGAACAATAAATTCTGGAACACGAATCGAGGAATGTTGTATCGTTTGTTAGGAAAAGATTTGTGGAACAATGGCACTTTTTCATGAACTGATTACATCCCATAAATTTATTGTACGATACGGTGAAGTTTAATATGATACTAAAATAAAGAAATTTTTTAGTGAGGATTGAAGTTTTGCTTTGTTTTATTTGCGGATTTCGACGAGAAAATTATTTTTGAAGAAAAAAAAACAACTTGAAGCTGAATGCTAGGCACACATGTAGGTTCTACTGACGAATGAAACACAAATCACTGTATATATCTTGGAATGAATGAACATTCGATATTGCTGCATTTTCATGAGACCTGTCACACTGTAAACATAGACCGCACGACGACTGAATCCATCACGCTCGAAGGACGCGTTCGGTATCGTTGCGTCACGAACCGGCATCCAGTGCAAACACCACGGCAAACATTCGCACGTGACAATGGGCAAGAAAATTATATCTAGCTCTTGTTTGTTACGTATAACGTATGAATGATTATATAGCGAATTTTGATTATATATGATTTAGATTCAAATTCCAAAGCATTTAAAAGGTTAACAAAAAACGAAGTATTTAAATAGACGATGGGAGATTGTACCGCATGACATAGTTTTGTTTCAGCTGAACAATCTCCTTGCAAGACAGATAATTAAATGATTGTAGGACAATGACGACGTAAGGTTCTACGAATGGTGTGACGATATATAATTTTAACAATGGGAACACTAGTATAACAACGACAGGAGGAACGGTACAAAGTGGACATCACATTTGTGTACGACGAGGCAACTTGGCATTTGGCAAAAAGATTTGTTCGGGAATTTCCCCTTATTTTAGCTATGTCAGCGAAACACGTTAAACAGCATACAATCCACTCGCTTATATTTGTTCATTAATTGTTATATAAAGCAATAACCGGATGATTAAAATTCATTCAAGGTCAGAGCATAGAACACGATTCCGACTTCTTCAAGTGCTCGTAAGGTTTATTCAGTTTGATGATGTGTCTTGCTATCAGAACTCAGAAGGATATGTAGCTATTGATGACACCGCAAAACTGGTACATGAACCTACACATGAAGTGGATTTCCTTGTATGGTCATTGGACAAACTATGCGCAGTAATCTTTTCCCGAGATATCATCAAACTGATAATCAATTGAACACGCAAAGGCTAAACGAGCTTAGAGAGACCGAACGTCAAGGGCAACTAGACGCCACCTCCGGAGCGCATTGCTGTGACATCAATGCATCGTCCTGACTCCTGTGTCGTTTCTTTTCACAAGTCTTGCTGATGGAATCAAAAATTTTACGAGCATTGTAATTTGTGACAAGAAAAAATATTAAATTTCAGCAATGCCATACGCTAAATTTTTAAATAGCGACAGTTAGCTGATATTCATCAGACAAAATTTTATGTAATAAAGTTAATGATCCAAAATGGAAACGTAAAGTTAAATCCGTATACGGCTGCATCGGAGTATAACGATATAAAATACGGTATACAGTACTTATATTTATTTTGTACTATCTATTCACTTAGATACAAAAAGTAACTAAAAAATTTTTTAATGATTTGATGAACATAGCGAAACAATGTCGCTGGCAGTGACCAAAAACAAGCTAAATATCTTCTTAAGTATTAGAGAGCTAATATACACGTGCATAATTATTTCGCGTACATCACAAACTCACCGTTTCTGTGGAAGATTGACTGGAGGTGGGACGAGTAACCTTCTCAAACGAGAGTCAGTAATCTACTGCGGTTAGGTGCTGAACAACGCTACTTATGGCGCGGCAAAAACCTACTTTTATAGGTAGCATCTCTAGTAGATCAATGGAGGGAAGGTGTCAATAGCTGATGACCTCGAACCGGCAGACAAAAATAATCTCCTAACACATCATTATTAGATCATCGGGTGGAAATACATCTCTGTTGTGAGTGTGGCCGTCCTGATTAGTACTTATAGCCTTTTTAGTCCATTTAATTTTTTCACTATTGTTTCGTTATGCTAATTATACCTCCATACTTCGACAAGACTTGACCGTCAATATCATAGTTTGTACACTTATCATCTAAATTTTTAATTATAAATTTATCGGCTACGTTTTTATGGGTGTTGCACCCAATAAAAACTCCCACCTACATGGCAGAAAATCGGTGCAGTCGCTTTTGGGAGGGAAAGGGCCATATCTAACCAAGTTTACAGTATTGTATTTCTTTGTGCATATATCAAACTTGAAATTCTTGATGCAATATCCGTAGAGTGGCCATCCATATTTTGCAATGTTTTTCACGGTGCTCTTGGCTTGACATGTAATTCGCAGCTTAAAGACTCTGAGGTTCTTGCATTCAAAGCGGAGAAGGAACTGTTGCTAATATTATTATAGGTTTGAATAGAGTTTTGGGCATAATTTTCGCTACTGTGATTGCTTATATTGATATACAAATTTCTTTACCCAGTAGAAAATATATCATGCAGAATATTATTATCAAGGTCCAAGTTCTTAAAGAAATCTCAAGAATAAGAAAATTGGCCAAAAGACACACAAGAAGTGTTTTGATCAACAAAGTATTTTTAGGTGAAATGTTTCATGTATCAGAGTTTCATCGTCAATTATTTGAATGTCATGAGCAAATAACGTTTGCCAAAAAAATAAGAATAATCTGTGATTATCACAGTCAGTATAACTATAGTAAAGGAAAATGTTCATGATAAGACCTAATCTTGGCGAATGACATTTGCCGAACCTGTTCCGCAGGAGCCCAGTCTCTGTCAGGATCTCTGCGAACTACATACATTATGGCATTCTCAGACATTGCGATTCGCCCACAAGCTTGGGCTACCGCTTGGTAGTATAAAAAGACGCATTGTAAATCTATAAATTCTATTCTGATCCAGTGATGATCGGAAAGGTAGTGATCAGTTGGGGTATTTAGACGTAAGTCGTTCAATTTTAAACAAGAGTTGAACGGAAAAGTTGTAATCAGTGAAGTATTGTAGACCTGGTTCCCAGGCATAAATATTCTATTCTAAACGTGGGATGACCGCATAGATGTTAGTCAATAAAATAATAGAGCGGTTATCAAATTACCTCGGTGCTTGCTACTAGGTGGAGATCCGCGGCTATGCAGAAGTGAATGCATTCATCTCTGGTCTAATTATTGATGTTAACTATTCTTATAAATTATGTATTGTCTGATGTTAAATTAATACGACTTGTAAGAGCCTGTGCACGATAGCGACCAGTCCGGCCTAGTATTAGCGCCACCTTCATGATGTCACCGGCAGAAATTAATATTGCCACAAAAACCGGACAGAAATCGAGACAGTAATCAAAATCCACGAATGTGTGACCCCATCGAGTTCCTGGGCTGGCATAAGATAATACATAAACGTCCTCGTCGCCAATATTATTTACGTTTTTTAAGTTGTCAGACATGAAGCTGACATTTCGGTGAGGTCATTCAAAGCCTTGGAACAAACCTAGAATAAAAATCAATGTATTATCTTATAAGTACGTTTTAATTTCAGTATGTAAATAGGAAATTTTACTCAATTTTNAAAATCAATGTATTATCTTATAAGTACGTTTTAATTTTAGTATGTAAATAGGAAATTTTACTCAATTTTGCAGTGAAATACAGAATATTTGATAAATTTACATTTGTACGATTTACATCACCCCCCTTAGAGATCAAACAAGTCGTCTGAAAAACTGATTGGTCGTTTATTATACGCACGAAACATATTGTATCCCCTTATAGTTCTAAATACTTATTGTACATGTTGGGTCATAAGTGTTACTATGGTAACATGGATACGCCAAGCTCCCCTACAACACGCATCGTTATCAGCCGTCACTAAAACAATGGTTGAGAATCAAGGTCTGTGATTGCATTTCCCTGCATTAGCAGCGAAAGCTGCAGTGTCAGGTTTGGCTCCTCTTTTGCAGGTCAACACCTGCTTTCTACCCCACGCAATGAGTGAAAGGTTATCATTGAAGGGTCAAACGCCTCCAGCATATGCAGGGACCTGTGAATGTTATCATCCCCCTTGTGTATTAACGAGGACACACACTTTCCTTTTAATGACACTGAGGAAAGGATGTCAATGAACAAAATTTCAATTCAACGAAATTAGTGTCTTTGTAAAATATAAATTCGAATCGATGCTTGTTAATTTAATTAAATCGTGATAGTTCTTTGAGAGTTTCATAATGTTAGAGAATTTATTTAGTCACTCACGAGCGTAGAGGCGTTTTCTGTTCTAAGAATTCCTATTTAAAAGAACGATATAACCTTCGGGTTACATAATACTTGAAGGTCAGTCCGTCGTTGCCCGGGGCTCGATAATGCTCGCATGTTTAAAATCCTATTATCCCAAAAACAGTCACTCCCAAAATAAATAATTATAAAGCTCAAGTGTTGCAATCAAATAAAGACTACTTTGAACCTATTTCTTTTATAGAAGACATGACACTTATGTTACTATCGTTTCAAAGTTATGCACCCCAACATCTTCTACACTCGTAAGTTTGTTGTGTCAAGCTTCAAAAAACACACAAACTCGGACAAATATATTATAAGATATAGCCGGTCTTGTTTGTTCTGTATTTATTTACTTCTGTGTCTGGGATGTAGAGCGCAGCCTCGCTATGCAGGTCGGTGACCTCAAGCGATGCAACCGAGAACTGGACCGTCGACCCAGCCCTTGACACCAGCGCCATGTCGGCTCCGTCTCGCTAACAGAGATAATTAGACTTGATATGGGCGAAGTGGGAAAGGAATACGTGGAGTGACCTTTGATGAGCTGTTCATGTGCAATGCAGGTCCATACGAGAGCTGTTCTAATAAATCGTTTAAGCTTCTACTAAATGACTTATTCATTTCAGGTTGTGAGTATTTCAAACTGTGAATGATTTTCTGAAGCCTACATAATTACTAACAATTCTAGAGGTATGTTCCATCACGTTTTATAGTTGTAATTGTTAGGGTTAAGTAGAGGAGTTTTGGTTGTACTTACTGTGCTTTTCCGCTACTTCTAATTGTAGTGGAGCTTCATCAGAAATTTACTGATCTCATATGAAGACTGCGGAATGTTCATACAGACTCAAAATTGCCTCCGCACAAACAAAATCCGGCGCTACGAGAAGCGCGGCAAGAATCTTCTCCTAGCCTCAAATGATATTTCCTACACATTTTTATCCCGCCTCGCGCGCTTTCTTCGTAGTTTCAATTTGCCCGAACCGAATCCTTGATGATATACTTTGCAAGCCTCATGCTGGAAATAAAATTGCAAGCCTCATTCTGGAGATAAAACACTCATCAGCTCAACACCGGCATCAGCCAGTATAATTCATGTATGACAGAGGGTAGGAAACTCGACCGGAATATGCCTTTATTCTATTAATACACGTGATAAAATACATCTTTTTGGCATCGCCATGTTAACATAAGCAATCCTACATCAGAGGAGGGAGTGCGAGGTTACCAGGGATACCATATAAATTTACAACAAAAATCTAAAGAAATATAATATAAGAACAAAACAAAGGATGCCCAAATAACTGTAACAAAATAAACTCGTGTTAGATTTAATTAATATATGCCAATACTCCAGATAATGTAAGTCCCAGCGTATTTTTACTTAGACATCAATAATCAAAGGAACAAATGTTGTCTACAAGACCAGATAGGAGGCTTTGGATAAAAAGCCGGCAATAAATAATTAGCGTTACTGAATAACAAAATAATATTATTAAAAATTTTATACTGACAAAAATTACACTAAGCATTTAGAAACACAATCAGTCGACGTAAATCTGAAAGACGTAACTTTGATACGATGACAATTATTTAACTGAACTAAATTCACAGACAACACTTAATCGCACGATTCGCAAGCAACAATATTTTGAGAATTTAGCTGCATTATTCTAATTAAAAAAGTCCAACAATCAGATCATTCAAACAGGCTCTGAAAAAGGCACCAGTGGCGTTATGAGAACATCATCTGAGAATTGAAGACGTCTAGGTTACACCATGGAACTTCGACAAAATACAAACAGGGTAAAATAGCAACGAAAGCTCGAGATTCCAAGCTCCGGATATTTTGAAAACAATATGTGAAACTGACCTAAAAAGGTTGATCCCTTTTGTATGCAACTTCTTTCGATTCGCACGTAGGTAGTAATGTAGATTACACTCAGTAATGCAAGAAATTTTCAACTTCAATAAGAAATATATTCAATTAAAAAAATATTCTCTTTACATTGGTTTGTAATCTGGGCAGAAGAAGCCAAATTCAGTGTGCAAGAAAAGCCATTTCTTGGGTGGAAAAATAGTACCTATCATATGGACATCACAGACGTCAATATTTAACAAGATAACATTCAAGTTCTTGAAGGCACTTTAGAACGGTCGCTTTTACACCTGCTGTAACCACGCTAAGCGAGGATAAATTTCATTTAATTACAAAGCAAAATAATGACATTGGTGATCCCCACCAAATTACCGGACTAAATCTTCTCACCCAAATTTTCTACATGAATGGTTTATTCTGGTACACAAAAAGGTTTTGATCTTAATCAGTAAAACTATCATTCAAGTATACAGTTAACTATAATTAACAGGTTCACAACTACCGTGGAAAAAGGAGCAGCGACATCCTGGAAGACGAAACTCAAATAATTTCGAACCTTTGATGCGAGTTGACATAATCTCCATCCGTCAACCACGAACCCAAATGAGATCATCTCTAGAAAATTCATTACTTGTCAATTACTACTTCTCAATCGTAATCTCAGAGACTATATAGTAGCACCGAATATGAAGCTCGCAGATAATTGCAACGCAATCATGGGAAAGTTTTATTTTTTTTATTATTTTTTTTTGTCTCGACCAGAAGCGAGCATGCGAGCTAATTATTGAGTTCTTTACTGGCTAATTCGGACTGAGTTGACATTAGACGGCAAGTTGTTTGCACGGATTATCACCTTGATGCAGTATTTATTGGAGGCGTAATTTATGGCTCCTCATTTTCCGGTTGTGCTGACTTCAAACGAAAATGTATAAAGGTTTAAACAGCGTGGTGCATGACGTGCAAGGGTTAAATCGGTTGAAACTTGGGCAGGTTTAGAATCAACAAACTAAGGGATTGTAACACGAAAAGAACACAGACAAAAGCAGTTACTCCTAGCATAATTCAATACCAGCTGAGATTTGATCGTACTTTATTAGGTGTGAACTACAGATTGTATTAACTTAACATTGATGAGATTCGCCAATAGAACAACACACCCCAACAAAAAAAGAGTTGACATCAGATGATAAGATAAGCTGCAATCATTATAGATTATATATGGAAATTCGATAATATATGCTATTTATTTGCCAAGCTCAGATCAGTCGACGTTCCATAAAAAGCTCACTTCAATAATATAAATGAGAAAATTATTCAAACACATTTTTATGCTTTTGATTATATGGAAGCAAGCGAGATTTCACAAGAGAAGCCCTTAAAATGTTTGCATATAGGCAAGTATTGCCAAAAATCTAGCGGATAAATGAATTCTGAGCATAAGATTAAACTTGTCCCATAGTGATTAAACTGGTGCTGAACTGTTTGATTACGATTAAGCTCCTTACATAGCATGGTGCGGCCTTAAATCAAGATCACACCAACCCCTCAGGCCAAGATGACCCCACACCAACCCCTCAGGCCACGATGACCCCACACCAACCCCTGAAGCCAGGAAGGCCTGACCCTAATGCCCAGCAGCCTCATGTCATGAGGCTGTAGTGCTGGGGCTTGCTGGCCGTGGGGTTGCGGATGAGGACAGGCAGATGACCAGCCAGTCTGCCCATGCTGCGTAGCGTCAACACGATCACCGTCACCTGACACAACCGAGAATGAGTTAATTAATTTTCCCAGTTATATCTTTACAACTAATAATAAATCAGTAGCTTATAAAGTTAATTTGGAACATCACGATAATGTTCATTGTTGTGATTGTAAATACAATACTCATTTGCAGAGAAGAAGATGGATGAATATGATGGAGGTTACCCTCGTTTTTGACTGAATAATAGTTAAACATAACCGAGATTGATAAATAATGGATTGAAATGAGTGAAAACAATAGTTTCATGATTTAAAAAAACTTGCATGGAGAATTATTAACAAGCTGACTATTTTGTGTCTGGAATAATAGGAAATTATAACTGTCGACACTTTGTATATATTGTACATTTATTACAGAGATGTCCACAAGAATCATTCCCAATATGTTTTTTGAGACCATCCCTTTGCAGTGCTCACCATGATCACTTGTATGACACAGATGGGCAGGAAGGCTTGGCGGCTGATCATGCGATAAGACTTCGACCAGCCTGATGACAGCACTGGCAGGCAGCCCTGGGAGTGCAAGATATTTACTTGCTTACCCACTGTATTTACATTCAATTATGAACAAGCTTGGTTCGTAAATTTTATGTTATTATAAATCTTTTCAGTAAAAGAAGTATACAAACAAAGGCTTCTGAAAAGCAATAAATTACTAATCCAGCCCTAAGTTATCCACAACCGTATGATGATATCAAGAAATTTTGGGCCAAACTGAACATGTAATGCAAAAATGGTAATGGTAATAATAGAACATTGTTAATAAAAATATAACTCAGTACTCACTGCAATGAGTGATAGAGAGCGCATTTTCTCGTGGACGAAAACGTTAAGTCACGGACGGACGGACCGACGGACGTACGGACAGACGGACATGGCGAGCACAATGGTGCATTTTTTCTACAAATGAGAAAATGCGCTAAAAATGAGACGATTCCAAACCATGATCAGATTGGTCATACATATTTACACTACAGGATAATTCACGGAAACTTCCTGCTTTGTATTTCGTGCCAAGCAGCAAAATATTGTAGAAAAAGGCAGGGAGTATTTTATATGAAAAACGAGGTCATGAAGTTTTGTGTCCGCCTGGTCAGTTGCCACTTGCCACTATGCATTGGACAAGTGAGCAGCTGGCGTTTGCTTTCGAGGCCTACTCTTTATAATGGCCCTCCCATTGTCACCAAATCTCCTTGAGAGGTGACCTTCTTTGGCCAGCCCGATCACCCAATTTGGTTGTCATTTTTTATGGGGCCATCATGCATCAGTTGTTTACAATGACTGTCCAAGGGCCCTACCTCATTAAAGAACAACATACATCAAGCCATTGCCAATATACCCGTCAATATGCTTCAGCAAGTTGAATGGAACTTCAAAAGTCGATCAACTGAATGCATTGACAATGGTGGCTATCATTTTTCCGAAGTCATCTTTAAAACTAGGTGATACAAAAATTCAGGTAATTTCTTTTTCAATAAAATTTATACTGTAATAATATCTTACTAGTTATTTTTTTATTGAGCTTTCAAATCAAGAAGTTTCCGTGAATCACTCTGTAGGAGAGTGAGTACCAAACCTGAGTGCTGATGTAGTCGTCTATGTCACTGTGGCTTCTTATTCCCGCACCACAGCCAGTTGAGGGCAAGAGGCAGCATGAGTCTGGCACACTCATGCCGTCACCAAAGCCACTTGTAAACCAGTCATTGTAGTCCACCACCCCACAGCACTCTACCTGTTGCACGGTAGCATAACATTACTTGACAAACAAATAGGCAGCAGAAATGTAGAACATGGATATAAAAGTACAATATCATTCAATGTTTTATCTAGCCTTTCAGGTTTGCCTAAATTATCCCATGTTTCAATAATACGCCTGATTTAGTTGACCTGTAACTTAAAATCATTAACTTGATAAATATTGACAATATGCATGCATAAAGCTTACAGATATGGTGAAAAACTCCAGTCGTCTCTTAAAAATACTCAGAAGCCTCACTAGAATATGAAAATCCAAAATGTTATGAATAGATAGATACAGTCACCAGAATTTACAATACATGCTTAGGATTTAAGTTAAGAATATGAAAGTGACCAGGGAGGAAGTTGAATTACGAATGGCATACCGGTATGTGACATAATAAAAATGGCACTTTATTTTCAGGCATTGTTTTCTTTTCTACATGTTGGGTTGAGGCTGAGTGGACTGTACCTTCTTCTATTATAAGAAGCTTTTCATGTGGCAACAGCTCAGGTCAAACTGGTATTTGTGAAAGCAGAATTTCATCCCAAATACTAAAGGTACAATATTCTACGCCTACAACAATCCAAAATAAACAATATTTCAACAGAAAATACCCTTGAACATCAGTGTATATCAGAACATTTAAAACATCAATCAAGTTTTTGATGAAAGTTTTTTACATTTTCATCATAACAACTTGGTACCTCATTTTGTATTTCATCCCACATTGCTGCAGCAGAGCTGTTAGTTGAGTACACGTCAAGAGACTCTTGCATGTTCTTTTGAACGCTGTGGTAAAGGTTCAGTGACCACGCAGGCTGCCGTACAGCACTCATGGCTGACGACATAATCTCCAGGGCCAGGAACACAAGCAGTAAAACCAGGCACTGAGAAAAAAGATGCACTCAAAATTTGAATTCAGAATCTCAATACATATCATAAAAAGCACAAGCATTTGCATATAAAGCTTTTTTTCAATTCAGTGAGATTGCATAGTAAATATACCGTACATGGTCATGAGTGTCATCACAGCAATTAATGATGGCTGGAAAATTTTGTAAACAAATACTGTGACTGTTGGCAAGAAGAATATGTTTATCTCAAATACACTTGTCTAAGTTTGTGTGTTTGAAGCCTGGCACTATTTTGGCATGTGTTGATGACACCTATCCTGTTGTGATATTATCTGTACCTGAAATTCTAAGTAATATATGAATTTAGTTCAATATACCATACACAAAATAGTTTTTCTACATACTTTGAAGCAAAACTAAAATGGAAGTCAAATCTTATATGTAAATGTAAGTTTGAATAGATCATTAATTATAATATCATAAGCTTGATTAGTATGAACAGGATTGGATAATGGGAATGACAGTATTTGGGATAACAGGTTTCCAAAAATTGTGGGAATTAGCAAGCCTGGGTAATTCTGGGCTAATTAATCATTTTTTGTGCAGAAAGGTATAATGGACAAATTATATTCCATCATATTATGTATACTGACATCAGTTCTTGAGATTTTTTCTAACCTTTGGCAAACAAAGGCAAGTTACAGAAGATACTAAATAGAATAAAATATTGAGTAGCTAATAGAATTGAATTTGACTATTGTTGGATAATCTATTGTTGAATAACTGAAACTAAAACATAGGATGGATAAGTTAACCCAGAAGACAAAATTTTTTTTGAGAAATTGATTTCAAATCCCAGGAGAAGAAAATTGATTTCAAATTGTACAAATTAAACATCTCTTGTATGATGTGGTTACCTTGTGAGCAGCTTGAGGCTTGGGAGCAACAGTAGCAATGGCACAAGCAGCACTGGAGGCAGCAATAGCAACACCCAAGCCAGTGAAGCCAGCAAGAGTCATCCAAACCCAGGATGGCAGCCAGGGAGAGAGGTAAGCTGCCCAAGACAGTAGACAGGAACCCACTACCATCAACGCCAAGCCTGTTCCCTGTAAGACAAATTAATTAAGTAGTTTTAAAGGGTAACAGAAACAGAAAAAGGCCTTTCTATCAAATAACAGGTTTATATTGTCTAAAAGTAGAGCACACAATAAAGGCAGACAAGATCAGTACTTTCTTCCCTTGAAGGAGACATACAATTATATATACAATGCATCTTCAACATGAAAATAAATTTAGAAAAAAATTGACTGCTAATCAAAGAAATTTACTGCTTCTATAAAAACACAAGCTTAGATTTTTCAAAGATATTATTTATAGGTACCAATACAAGTGTCATATGCACAGCAAGTTAAGAGCAGAGCATGACACACTGGCACACAACCACTGGCAGACCACAAGAGTGACAAGACCACAATTCAGCATTTAGGCCTATATACTTACATGTTTCATTTTAATCATGAAAACTATGATATATGAAAAAAGCATTATTCCTCAGAATAACTTTTGAAATGTAACTTAGCACCAATTTCCAGTTTCCACCAAATATTGAAGCCATCGAGTCAAACTCTGAGCCTCTGAGGCACTCCTGTCAAGCCCTCAAAAATAAATGTAAACTTCTGTCTTCTGTTGCTACTTGCTAGATGTTCGATCTTTGTGATTTCCCAGCTAGAAATAATTCAAAAGTGACCCCTGAATCTGAATGGGACAAAAATAATGATTTTTTTGCAAGTTCACTTGTTTCCTTGGCCCTTGCTCTATTTCATAACTAGAAAATTACAAAAACAGCGTTTTTTAGTTTTTAGCTAGTAATTTGTGAAAAATGCCAGTGAAGTGATAATTTTTACCTAAAATTAATGAAAAAGTAAGCCATTATTCCAGATTGGGGTGATTTGTCCAACACTTTTTCTCTTAGTAGTTAAGTTACTTCAGTACAATAAGATGTTAGATTAGCTACAATCATATTAATGATAAATTAATCTAGGTTGGGCCATTAGATTCAGAGCATAACTTTTCTGTGTACTATCCTGCAGATTGCAGATGAATCCTCCTTTATCTTTGCATATTTTGATATCTTTCATCACAAAAATTCTATAAAAAGACTGCCAGAGCAGCCAGACTAGGCTAGCATACAATTGGACTTAGAGCAACATCCTGTGATAAGTGATTCCTGTCTATGTTTTTGAATTAGCCTACCCAAAACATAATGCATTAGACGTTGGAACCCCTAAATTTCAAACAGACCCAAAAATTGCAAAACCATGTACCTATCATCAATTCATCATCAATCATCATGCATGTTTGTAAAACAAATGCATTATGTTTACTACTCTCTCAAATGACTCAATCAACTTGACAGATATTTTCTATGATTTTTTCTGAACTATGAAATAAAGGGTTATTCAAAATAAACCATACATTATTTCCATTGTTTAAATATAAGTACAAACTCACTGAAACTGCAAAAAATCTGAGTGTATGTAGTAGGTATATTGACGCCTTTCAGTTTTTGACGTAAAAGTTAGGCTACATAAAGTTTTATACTTAAAACCTTACCGTAATAAACATCAGAGCTCCAAACGCCACAAAATCTCCACGTATTTCCATTTTTAATTGATATTGAACTGGAATTAAGACAATAGAATTTTATTTGTCTTGCTACTTGAATGACAATATGACATTGACGGAAGTCGTACGTTGAGCGTCACCTCCCACTCAGCGACATGAACGATGGTGCGGAAGCGAAACTGGCGATGTTGTGACGGTTCGCAATTTCGCATCAATATTATGAGATACGGTAGCTAGTTTCTAGTGATGCGTAATGCGGATAAAATTCATCTAGTACATTTACTTGAAAGTCAGAGCAATGAATTAACTAATAAAAATTATTGAAATCAAAGAGCTGTTTTTCAAAGTTCAACGAAGTGAAATCCTTTTTTTCTTTGTTGTTTTTCATCATTGACAATCCATCATTTACATCCTCATTGCGGAAAAAGCGCTTATTGTGGGTTCGTCGTACTATATCAAATACTATTACATCAGCGTCTTATCTATTCACTGGTATTATTCAAAGAAATAATTCTTCATTTCTGAATTGGTCATGAAATTTGTTACAAAATTACGAGCATTGCCCGCCTGATGTCAATAAAATTCATCCCAATATTTAAATTATTATTGGAAGATCTAAGTTTTATTTTTGTCGGTGAAAAATCTCGATTAGTTTACGATGCGAAATTAATTTGTTTTATAAAATACCAAAACACAAAATATCAAAATTGTTAAATTTTGTTTTCATTTATTTGCTTCTTGGAGAAGTATGATAAAATTTTTCGCGTATAACAATACATTATTCATTAGTCCTCCAGTGATACGATGATCTATTGATAAGAAGATGTGAACAGTGCGTTATTGTGTGGAGAGTTGACATTATAATGTATTTGTGCTACTTTAGAAGCATGGAAATGTTAGATGTTATCTAATTGCAATTTTGTAACTATTTATTCGGATAATTGTTAATATATTTTGCTTTCGGAGTGACAAATGTAGTCGCAGCCTGCGGCCCAACGGCAATTCTTTCCAGTAATTGAAAACTGCAATGGCTGACCTGCTTTGCATTGCACATAATCAAGCGATATAAACAGAAAAAAAATCTTCTGAATCTTCAAAGATTAATTCGTATAACGCGGCTGACTACCGACGACTAGCGGCTGATGAAAGAAATTTAACTGCGATTAGTCATGAATAACGCGTTGTGCGAGTCGGCTTCCGAATTTTAGTCGACTTATAAGTCATGATTTGGCTTTAGTTATGCGGCTTTTTCTGATTATGTTGAAATCCGCCCATACAGTCGACTTGCAGAGGTCAATTATACAAATAAACTTGCAATACTGACAATCATATAAAAAAATTTCGACAAGGTTACTCGGTGTAATGTTCCCGAAGATTTGATAAAAATGACATATGACTCATAAGAAACAAAATGGTTTCGTACTTTTGAACATTCGGATGACTCTGTTTCGCGTCTGATTGAAGATGCGCTCTCTTAACAGCGGTGCGCACTTATAGTAATTGAAACCTCTTACTGACGACAATCTAGAGGGGAAAAAGAGAGAATTTGAGAGAGGAAGGCGAGAGAGAGTGCGGCGACCTCTCGCTCCGGAATATCGACCTGCGGGAAGTCGGTCCACCTTTCAAGGTCTTTGCCAACTGATTGCGAGGCGGGATTCAGCGACTCTCACCCCCCAACGACAGGCCGCGGAGGCCTTTAAAATACATATTTCCTGATTTAAGACAAAGCTTTCGCTACTTATTAGACGATAAAACAAAGCTATTTAATTATGGTGGCTGCAGCTCTATCTTGATCTTAAAGAAATGTGAATCAAATTGGCCAAATAATAATTCAAAAATTGTTAATTTTTTAAGACAAAGTTCTGCGCAACATGCAATTTCTCCGCTGCCTGGCCACATCTCTCGCCTAAGATTTCCAATGAAACTAGTCTTGGATGAAATATTTGAACTAATTCGTAAATAAAATTAATTTATCATTAGCAATTGAGCAGAAACAACGATCGGGATTCTTGGACTGTTACTCGAACGCGCATCGTTTTCCGATAATCGATCTTAACCACTGATTAGAACTTTTACACAGCGGTGGATGAATGCGTGCATCCAATTTTTCTCTCATTATAGATCAACACACAGAATCTAAAACCAAATCAAATAACAACAATATTCATGGTGATGAAAATAAACCTGAGGGCGCTACAGTTGAACAAAAACTAAATGTGAAGAAGAACAGATAGTCACGAGCAACAGATGGGCATCTACCGTTTCCCTGGCACGGACAATTTATTTGCAGGGCGGAGCTCGACAGGTCTCCGTCTGCTGACCCCGAGCTGCTCGCACCTGCCACTGTAGCTCCAGCGACCGTCGTGGTAGGATATGTCGAAGTGTAGCTCTAGAAGCCTGTTGCTTTTGAGCTCGCAGCCTCGCACTGTTGTTCGTATGTGTTGAATGTATTACATAAGGATGCACTCAACTCCGTGTGTTTCTTAGCTGTGAGTCCGAAAAGAAGAGAACTTAGGCACTGCACCGAAAAATTTGACCAGATATTTTGTTACATTTCGCAAAGATCCATCTCATCTGTAAAGTATTCAATCGCGTGAACTGTTAGCCGTTTTTTGAATCTTTAGATAAACTCCCGATATCTATAATGAACTAAAATTTCAATTTGAAAAGGTTTTCTAATTTATAAGTGGCAACTTCGGATCATCAAGTAGTAACTGAATGGGAAATTGTACCTTTAATGCTCAACGATGGCTACTCAATAATAATTTAATAGTCGTTTATTAAGTTCACGATAATAATTTTCTCCTGATGGCCTGCAATGACGTTTAAAGAAAATTTGCTTAAAGAATGTCTTTCAACTAATTTCTTTTAATGCCTCAATCTTAAAGTTTATTCTGCAAGAATTTATCGAAATTTCGTCACTTGCTGCGTCACGTTTTGAAGAAAATATAGGGTAAGATCGTTATTCTTTACCTCAATGCAGTTGGGATGCTGATTGGACAAGGAAGAACAGTTCATTATGCAAATATCCCGCTGGAGACCAGAAGTATTCAATGTTTCTTTTAACAAATCAACAACGAAAAGATTAGCTTGATAGTCTTGTGCTGCCGTCAAACTCTTATTATTTGTGAACTCCGTCTATTCTGACCGCGAAATTAGTAGGTACAACTTAGCCCCTGTTTTCATACATACGTACACGTGCCATTGATGCATACTTTTTTAGATAGATATCATGTTTTTCTCTAGCCTTTTAATCAATTTTTTCACTGTTTATTTAAATTTCTGAACCACGAATTTTTCCAGCAGTTTTTTTTTTGTTTCTATTTTGGTACGCAGTTGCTAATCGCTTTAGTTATTTATCCGTTAGCTTTTCATTCTCACATCGCCTCGAATTTTTCTATCAGTGAAAATAACCGGGAAGTGTTCCCACCGCGAGTTTTCTTTAGCTAAACTCCCTACAAATGTTTTCCTTGCGAGGCTTCCCCGCTACTTATGCCTGGAGCCGGTGATCCTCGGTGGGGTTATGAGGGTCGGTGGGGTTATGAGGGTCGGTGGGGTTATGAGGGTCGGTGGTGACCCGAGCAGCTTTCCCACATCACTCATAAAAATGAATAAGTCATTTTGTTCAAATAGTGACACACTTTCTTTGACCCACATCACGGACAGAGAGCGGCCGTAGCACTGATACTCCTTTTTGCCAGTCTCTCTCGTTTTTTTTTTTTTTTTGAGTGGCAGCTAGATATTGCCTTTTCGGTTACATTAATTTTGATTACTGAGATATAATGTATAACTGGTTGATGACTTAAGCCTGGTTCGTTTTAATTATCATGTGAATTTTTATGTTACAATGAGCGCATATATGCAATATTTTTAGCGAGGCTCATCTATTTTTATATGGCCATTCAAATGATCTGCAATCCATGACCTATGAATTCTTTTCCGTGTCGGTATTGATTTGTCAATTGTAATAAATTATTTGTTATAAAATTCGCTCCCTTTGAAAAAATTATAAATAAATAATATCTTTTTTTAAATAAATTTGTGTAGAACTTTATGGCTACTTTTGGACCTCTGCTATCATACAAATAACCGTAATTGTTTAGAGCGAAAATTCGTCAATGATTTACCTTCAATCGACAGTGTATGTGGCATGAAACTGTTAATTTATTACTGTCGCATTAAATTTTCAAAAGCTGATTGTTGCTAAAAAGTTCGTAAAAAAATTGAAAACAAGTATCGACATAAATTTAAAAACCGATATACAGCTGGACAGTGCAATTAAGAATTCGGGACGACAAGTGCAAAAGAAGCAACAAACAATGCAGAGTTTTTCACCAGTGAAATAATTTCAGCACTAATCTCATGAAAACTAAAAAAATCTCGCCATAGATATTATAAATCATTGTGATAACAGTTTGTGAAAGGAAGATCGTTTGGAATTCACCGTAAAATCTGATGCCATCGTTCGAAGAAACTGTTGCACCAGGCAACAGCAGCCTCAGGAGCAGCCCTCCTGTGGTGCACATGGAGCAGAGAACTGTGATGACATCACACGCACAGCCCTACATCAACCCCAGTGATGGCGGTGAGTGCGTGTTACAGTGTGGCGGTGATGGCGGTGAGTGCGTGTTACAGTGTGGCGGTGATGGCGGTGAGTGCGTGTTACAGTGTGGCGGTGATGGCGGTGAGTGCGTGTTACAGTGTGGCGGTGATGGCGGTGAGTGCGTGTTACAGTGTGGCGGTGATGGCGGTGAGTGCGTGTTACAGTGTGGCGGTGATGGCGGTGAGTGCGTGTTACAGTGTGGCGGTGATGGCGGTGAGTGCGTGTTACAGTGTGGCGGTGATGGCGGTGAGTGCGTGTTACAGTGTGGCGGTGATGGCGGTGAGTGCGTGTTACAGTGTGGCGGTGATGGCGGTGAGTGCGTGTTACAGTGTGGCGGTGATGGCGGTGAGTGCGTGTTACAGTGTGGCGGTGATGGCGGTGAGTGCGTGTTACAGTGTGGCGGTGATGGCGGTGAGTGCGTGTTACAGTGTGGCGGTGATGGCGGTGAGTGCGTGTTACAGTGTGGCGGTGATGGCGGTGAGTGCGTGTTACAGTGTGGCGGTGATGGCGGTGAGTGCGTGTTACAGTGTGGCGGTGATGGCGGTGAGTGCGTGTTACAGTGTGGCGGTGATGGCGGTGNGGCCCAAATGAGGGCAAATAGACGGAACACGTCCAACGTTACATCCGACGACGACTCGGAGGCGGAGGACGACGAAGGCGGCGCATCAGCGTGACCTTGGACTACGACGTCCTAAACTCATCATAAGGTCATAAGGTCATAAGGTGCGTGTTACAGTGTGGTGGTGATGGCGGTGAGTGCGTGGCCACTGCAGGGGCTACAGTGTGGCGGCGATGGCGGTGAGTGGGATGTAAAATTGGGTTTACAGGATGTATGCATTCACCTTACGTTGTTTGATAGTGTGCTATTAACTTGTTCTCCGAGGGCTCAGTTTAACTATTTACAAATTCGTATTTTTCGAAAAATTATTTAGCTTGTTCACTAATTTGGCACAGGACGATTACCAACGCATCATGTACTGTAGGAATGACAAAATTTAATGCAGAAGTGAGTTGTTACTTAATTCGAGTTTACTTAAACTCGTTGCTCGAAGGCTTTCTTAAACTCAATTCAAAATTTGGAATCCAATGCTGCATTTTACTAAATTTATAAACGACTTCTCTGCAAAGATCGCAAATTGTAACTCGGTGCCAAACTTGTCACTCTGCAGCGTTTCGACAGCAGCGCGTTATGACATCATTGCGTTAGACGCACGCTACGTCATCATCTCTTCTAAAATAACTCGGTTCTTTTTTGTTACGAACGCTGGACGGGAATGCTTTAGCTAACCCACGTGTTGCACCTTGGAACTTTAAACAGAATTTATCTGTGGCCAGATATCATCCTGTGTTTATGATCGGAATTATCTACGATGTGCTACAGAACAACACCGAAAATCAAATATATTATTTTTGATTTTTAGCTTTTATTTCTATTAGGCCTGCGTTTCGATTAAGTTTATTACTGACTGCCGAATATCCGAGGTTTTCTTTGATAAGGGTTCTTTCGTAATTAGTTTAGATGAATTACCATTAATTTAATTCAGAATTATTACAGTTCAACGGTTCTCTTAATTAGCCGTCACCCTGAATCCTTCATCGTATATATTCCACAAATAGCATTATACCCAATGCAAGCTATTAAGGTCTGGGATTAAATAGTGAAATTGATGGAAGCTTGCATGAAATTTCGAGAGGACGTAATAAAATCATTAGGACTTGCATTCTAAACAATCTTGCACAAATTTTGAATAGTATTTTAGGCTTTGTAAAATTTAGAAGTGTTTCCTACTTGAAATGAGAGAAATACGAAAAAGTATTACTCAATTTCTTTGACAACTTGGAAACTGTTTTGTTGAAGCGAAAACATCTTCCTGAAACTGAGTTATTAAACTTTCATCTCTATAAAACTCTTAGATGCTTTTCAGGATGTTGTGTTTTTTTTATGTATCAGATATTTTGTGGACTAAAAAATGTCTCTATGTTTCGCTCTCGAGTCTCTTTGTTTTGCTACATTCAGCAGTCGAATTCAAAGGCACGTCGCATTAGCGAGATGAGCGAGTATGGTTATGATCCAAGTCTTTATGATCAATAACTTCTGTGTGACGCAATTCAATATTCAGTGTGCGATAACCCGCCCGCTGTGAGACGCACGTCTTAGTGCGATTACAATTTCTCATTAAATCAGATTACAATTGCTAATCGTTGCGAAAGCTCTGCAGGCCGCCGAATGGTTGTCTTGGGGCGTCATTTGATGTATTCTGCAGATTCTGGATACTTGGCGACCATGCAAACAAAAAAATTTATGCGTGATTATCTTGGAACTCCGGAAGACGTTGGTTATGAAAGATCCGATGGTAACATTAGTCTACTATTTTGATTTAGATCTTACAGACAATATCTTGAGTTAAAATTTCTCATGATATAAAAGACATAAAGGTTCTTGTTTTAGCAAAATTTTGAAGTTATCATCGACGAAAATAACAAATGTTTTTGTAGGAAGCTTTTCGTGGGTATGGAATTTCTATGCTCTTTCCTGAAAGTAAAATCATAGAATCGTTTTTCGTCAACCTTGAAATACTTACTTCTAAGTTCGCATCATATGGTCCACTCGCTGCAAGAATTGAATGTATTTCTTATTGCGATTTGCTTGCCTTGCGTTTTGATTCCTAATATTTAATTAGAGAAATTCTAGTCCATCGTAGGTCCATTACCAATACTAATTAATATTCTTTCACAGAATTAATTTACAACGGAGTAACAGCAATTACCGAGCTTACAGTTCATGTTCAAGTTGTCCACTATACATAGCATGAACTGTATTTAAAGAGAACATGTTCAAGATGATTATGTCTCAAACGCAATTGATCGAAACTTAATTACGTGTTCATCAATCATATTTTTGAGGTTCAACCTCTCCTCCAAAGGCGCGTTAATAGCGTATATAATGTACGAAATAACGCTGGGACAAAAGCTCATCAGCTTCTTCTAGAATTTTGTCCCATTTTTCACCCTGGCAGGCTGGCGCCCACTCCGCAAGATGAGTTTGTGGCCATAAGAGCGGCGCGAATTTTGGTCGAGTGCTTCCCATGCTAGAGAATCAAAAATGCGACGAGATCTTCGTCTTGGCGATCTGTTTACGTTCAACAGGAGAATAGCAGGATACAGTTCCAGTTAATAACATTAGAATAATGTGGATATTTTGCAGCGCTATGACTGTAAAATCTATCTTCATCCTTATCACGAATATCACGACGCTATGAAGCTAACTTAACGCTCTCACACATCATTCATTCAATATTACATATAAGGAGATAAGACTTCGCTCCGAGTAGCTGAATTTGTACGAGTTTGAACGAAAATCAAATACGTGCATGAGCTTAATTTATGAAGACCACAATCTTCGGTTTATAGGTTTTAAATATAATATTTATTTACGCTGAATTTTCCGATTATTTATAGGTGCTTTGTACTGTACAAATTACCCATGCTAATCTGCTACTAATTGTTCATTTAAAACGACTGAGAATTGTTTTCTCATTTCCACACAGCTGAGTGAGACTTTCAGTCCTATATTATTTTCCGTTTGTATATTTACGTTAATTAAAGAAAATACATATGTTTAAATTAATGATCGTTGTCACTGTATTAGATGATTTTCTAGGCATTTATTTATTTATTTTTAGTTATCGATGCATTTATTTTATCTTGTAATTCATTCATCAAAAAAGGTGTGCGGATTGTAGATATCAGCTATGCATTTTAATAATTGGTCATATTTTTATGCATTTCCAACAGCAAGGTCAGTTTTACATTTAATTTTCTTGTCCTGTATTCACTTCAGGTCATTGCCCCGAAATTTCAAAATATGTCCGATAAATCTCGCCCAACTCGTTTGGAAATTATTATGAGAAAAATGTGCGAGAAAGTTGAGCGAGCAAGAAACTTTTCGACTAAGTAAAATATACTTCAGGGCGCGCACGTGGTAGGAAGAATTAAATATTTTTCTAAATATTGTGATTTTGTTAATTTGAATAAATCAGTCGGCTACTACAAACTCTGCATGGTGACGGGGTCAAAATTTGAAATTGAGGCCAAGAATTTATATTTAATCAACCGATTGAGGTAGTTGATTACAAAGTTGATTACAAAAAATTGATTACAGCTTACGTTCGAGTTCACAAGAGTTTGCAGTTCAACCTCCGATGTTCTATAGGTGCGTAAATAGTACGAACTTTAAACGGCGACGAACCTTGTAGAAAATAAGACAAAAGCTCATCAGTTTCTCATCACATTTTGCTACGTTTTTCATGCAGATAAAAATGATATAATTAGAGTAGAGATATTTGATAGAGATATTAGATTAGAGATATTAAAATGCTGTAGTACTTGAGAATTGAGAACCAATAAACTGTTGTACAGAATTTTTTTGTACGAAGATTATTAAAAGTGTAATATGATGAGGATATTCTTTGAAGGGGAAAAATCATTCATTAAATAGTTCCTGTTAGGCGACTAGTATTAAGACTGTTCACAAAATTGTCCAACATTTCATTGACATAATAAGTTACTCTAATCATATGTTTAAATCTTATGGTTCATAAGAAAAATTAACCTCCTAACCTGTAGGAATCTTTTCCATCCATCATCATTAATTTGTGTTGATGTATTTAATGCTTTAATTATTATCAAATTAGGTAAAACAAAGTGTTCTCTTCGCTGAGCTATGTGCTTGTTCACTAACATTTCTCAAAAATTTACCGGCCGTATTAAATTTCATCTGTGAATACATATTTGCACACAAAAAGTCTCAGAACGCACTCGTTGCAATCCCTACCTAAGAGGCTGATATTTTTTGTGTCAAGTGTATCCCGGAAGGCGAGAAACTTGTCCAAGAATTACAGGGAGTGTAAACTCATACCTTACATACATGTATCGAGTTTCTGAGGCTCGCTGCGGATCTTGACGTAAACTTATTTCAGTAGGAAAAGTTAGGGTTGCTTCTCGCAAGCTCGAGGCTTCGGCGGCCAAAATCCTGCGGCCAGAGCACAAAGAAGAAAATTCCTGTCAATAACCGTGAAAAATCGATGAGGCGGGAATTCGGTGCGAAATACTTCCTGTTGACGATAAATTGTGACGGCTTTTAAAAGTAAAACATGGATTTGGTTTCTTACAGCCTCTCTGGTCGACACGTTTGATATGCTTGCCCTAGCTAAAGAGGCTCCTGGTATGAGCCTGAAAAAGGTATTAAATTAAGAATAATTAAAAGACACGGATGTGCTGTAGCCTGTCGAAAAACATATACTCAATATATTTTGTCCATATTTAGGAGCTGACAGTCTTGAGTCAATGTTGGAGTCAACTTACATATGGTGAGACATTTTTATATAACTATTTTCGGACTTATATGATCCTTGATTATGAAAAAAATGAAGTTTGTTTTGTTTGCGATAATTAAGATAAATGTCGATTTACGCTCCTTTTTAGTTCCATAGAAGGAATTTTGAAAGCATCTTATAACCATCCACGCAGATACGTATATTTTCATTAAGTAACATCAAATACGTAAATCGTGTTATATTTTAATCTTACGAGAAACTTCCCTTGCTTTTCTAAAAACATTCATTTAATTTTATTATTATAAAGAATGTAAAAATTCGTGTTAATGGATGTTCTCAAATGATTTCATGTTAAAGCGAAGGCAAATAATGTGTAGAATGTTCAGTTATTATTCTATTTATGATTGTACAGGGCCCATACTATCAAAAAAATTTAGAAGATCGTAAGTTCAACAGCCAATCATTGACGACCTTTCAAGCAAAATTCACCAATCATAGACAAGAAAATAGAGCGTAAGTACTTACGTTCACTTGGCGAATTTTGAAAGTATGGCCCCAGCTGTGTAGGATAGCACGCAATTAGGTTGCGTCTTGAAGTCTTAAGAGGAGGCGTTATACAGCTGTGGCCGACTTCTCGGCTCGCCTTGCTGAGCAATTCAGAACATTTCCTTGTTTTTCTTGCTCTTGTGGCTGTAACTGAAGACTTGCTGACCCAGAAAACATAGCGGAAAAACAAGTCATGAAAAAGCCCACCGCTTACCGCAGCCTTCAATTCTAGCACTATTTTGATCGGCTTACTTTATAATAATTTTGTGCGAGAATTTTTTCTGCTACATAAATTGGCATGTATACAAACGGGAAATTTTATTTTTCAACTCAGTCTAAACATTTGATCGTATCTAATAAATTCTACCTTGCCTGAGGCTAGAATGATTAAAAATGTTTTTTTTTTATCATTTGCAAATTGGCTCATTAGAAGACGATTTGTCTATAGCTCGAATGTTATAAATATGGTCTAACTATTTCTATATTTTATCAGCAAATGTTAACAAAACTTGTGTAAACAGTATTTTAAATCACATTTGTCTCTGAATATTTTTCATTTCGTAAATAACGTCTCTGAAAAAGCTCGTTCAATGACAAATTTGGTAAACACTGCCATGCATTCAATATAATGAACCCAATCTCTGGGCGTTTGAAGTTTAAACATGGGAAGAGCACATGGGTTTGTTGGGAAATTTCATTCGAATATTATTCGTATTCTAATTATTTACCTGAAATAAATGGCGAAAGTTTTTAATTAGCTATCACTACAAAATAATGTTACACACTGCCCAACATTATTTGCCCAACTGCACCGTAATTATCTTTCTATTAACGTTTGTTTCGACGCCTGGTTTCCCCGAATTTAACTAGAAACGGAGGCTATTTTAGAGGCACTTACGCGGCAAAGAGGGCACTCTGAAGTGTCATAATTAATGCACGCACTAAAACATTCCACGCTGCAGCATTTATTCCAAAGCTCGCATTACTCGGCGTAGCGAAAGCATAATAGCTTTGCATTTTTCTTTCGTTTCTGCATAATGAAGAGAAGAAAGAATGTTAACGAAGCCTCATTTTTTCATTCCAGTTTCGAGAATTCATTATCTAGTGCCTATTCAAATCTGCAGAGATTTATTAAGTTTGCGGAAAAGATGCTGAAAAGTGCAAGTTCATGTTGTTCTTAACACAGAAATCTACAAATTACGTATAGTTTGCGGCACACCAGACAAAGTTTCCAGGTTTTTCACATTTGAGTTATGAATTGCAAACGAGGAAGTCGAGGCAAACTCTTGACACGAGGCATGTGAAAGAGTCTTAGAAAAACTGATAACTTATGATTAAAATTTGTGCCCTTAAATTGTTAGTAAAATGAATGTGAAGTACGCAAATCCTTAGGAAGATTCTCTTCTGTTATATGTATAACTTATTGATTAATCACCTATTCTAAATCAGAGATGAAAAATGTACTGCTTTCTCTTCATGAAAAATAGGAAATTTACAGTGCAAAAATATTTAGGCCTGATTATCATTACACAAAAGGCAATCATCATAATATTTTTCAATCTTCGAGCAATTTCTTCTATCTTCTTACTCATGAACTTACGTGTTCATCATAATTTACTTTTAACCTATATGTCCTTAATCAGCCATTCACTTGGCTTACCTAACGTTTAACGGGGCGTTCTCGTCACAGTCATCTTCAATGTTTAAATCAATAATTATGCCAATGATTAGCCTGACGATCTTTACAAAATATCAACATTTATTGTTATTGGATATACATCTGATGCAAGTGACTGACATGTCTCTGGCATATGGCTCTGCTAGTCACATCTCTGGCATCATGGCACTGCCAGCCACATCTCTGGCATCATGGCACTGCTAGTCACATCTCTGGCACCATGGCACTTCCATCCTCGTCTCTGGCACCACGATGCTGTCTGCCTCGTCTCTGACATCACGGCAAATGCCAGCCGAGTCCCTGGCATCATGACACTGCCAGTCACGTCTCTGGCATCATGGCACTGCCAGCCACGTCTCTGGCATCATGGCACTGCCAGCCACGTCTCTGGCATCATGATATTACCATCCTCGTCTCTGGCATCATGGCACTGCCAGCCACGTCTCTGGCATCATGGCACTGCCAGCCACGTCTCTGGCATCATGATATCACCAGCCTCGTCTCTGGCATCATGGCACTGCCAGCCACGTCTCTGGCATCATGGCAGAGGTTCACAATGCGTCTCAGACGTGAGACGCTCAGAGATGTGTTGATACATTCATGCTCTGATGTCAGAGCAAATGGAGCCGTGCTGCTGAGATTGCCTGATCTCCATTTTGGTTGTCATGCTTGGCATAGCATATTTGTTTGGCTAGTGCATGATTATAGGGGTGTCCTATCTTGATCTTATCATTATGATTGTGTATGATTGCAGGAGTATCATATTTTATCGTATCATCATGATTATGCATGACCATATGAGTATTATACTTATATTGTTCCTTTTGTTTCATATTAAGTTAGTACATTTGACATAAAGTTGTTATAAGATTTTTAATGTTCATTTACTTATGGCTTTGCGTGAATTTTTATGACTTTCCATTAAATCTTGTTGAAACTGAAACTAAATTGATAAATAAAGTTTATAATAAAATTAAGTACAATGAGTACAAATGGAGTTTTTTCTCTGAAAAAAAAATCTCTCAATAATCAGACTTGAATGTATTGAGACATTTTGATGAGTAATCATTGTTATTATTCTAATTTTATTGCACTATTTCATCTAAATTTTGCACACAATTGCGTGTCTTACTACCAGGCACTATTTCTTTGTCTTCATATTGAAATGACGAGGACAATGAGATCGTGTAGCAGGGAGCGCCTGGGAAATGCAGAAGCGATGCGTCTAACTTCACATTATTGACTCAATGCTTCCAATGATGTGTCTAACTTCACATTATTGACTCAATGCTTCCAATGAATGCAAAGTAGATGCCTAGATTCCGGCCTTTGAAGATTTGAATTTTTCTACATATACTTATGGCTGGGCAAGTTGCGCCACGTGAAGGAACTTTGATGGGAATTTTATGAGCAATCCGCGAAACAGGCTAACTAGTGCAGTTAATTTGAAGTTAAAATATGTTAAAAAAATATGTTATCTATTGCATCATTGAATTAATTAATTCATTAATTCAGAGTTTGCTCGAGATTCATTTAGAAATTAGACTGTATCTTAAAACCTCTAATAATAATGAATCGTATTTTATGTCTCTTACAACAGACGGTTTTTAATATCAATAATAATGTATATATATATATCACGTAAAGTCTTATGCTAAGATAATGCATGTTCCATGAATTTCCCATGCCCATCATGAGATATCTCATGATGGGCCAGCCAATCTCAGGTTCTGGTCTTTGAGAAGCGACTAAACAGAACGACTGCCGAAATTGATGTACATATATAGAGCATAATTCGAAGTAATGGTGAAAGACTCTTCGCAAGATAAGGGTTTGCTTAATAAAAACGACTGATGATCTATAATCACCAGAGGTAATTAACTGCTTTTTTATCATATGAAAATTTAAATAAGAAATGTCGCTCATCTGGCATGTCGCATTTTCTGAGCAGGCACCAACGGTGCATGCAAGAATCTTTTGAGGCTTCGTCAAACTTGCTACGGACTTCTGCAATATGCCCGCTCCTCTTGTGGAGGATTGCAGAGCAGCATTGTCCGGAATCTTGGCGGTTTAGGAAACCTAGAGGGAATATGGAAATGGTTAGAGGGATTGCCGCTAGATGACCGTGCGGTGCATCTCAAGTGGCTTGCGATCGAGATAGATGAATAGTTTGCCACCTCTTTTGCTTCTTGCAAAAATCTCTTGCAAGATAGACTTATCGCTGCTTCCGGTGTTTGACTCGTTTGCAGCTTCAGAGAATTGAGCGTTATCGTAATATTTACGACTGTCATTTCATAGTGATAATGGGTGTTTACGAAGAGAAATAATTTTGCATGTTTTATTTAAACTATCATTTCATCAGTCGGGTATTAAATCAGAAATTGTGAATAGTGACATAGGTTTTTCACGCTACATTGGAAGTATAGCGACTCAACTAAACATTAATAGATAATTATTTTACTGAAAATTCTTTCCTAACTCCTAGGTATTACTAATTATTATCGGCTACTGAATAAATGCCCCGATAACAGCTTCCAGGAGCTTGTAGAGACCCCGACGTGATACCAATGAGTTCACCAGAAAGCGAACAAATCAACGAACCTTCCAAATTAACAATCTATTCTAACGGATTACAGTGACATTATTGTTTTCTACAATTTGTGCAAGACTGAGTGTATATTTCATTTACAAAACAATTTTGATCAGGAATAATTCTTATTAATTTTTGTTTATTACAAACAATTCTTTATTTTCTATCAATAGAAGCAATGAAACTTTTTTAGTTATTCAGAAGTTATTTTCTCTATAATTATGGTACTCATAGGATGATACTGCATAGCTGTTTGGACAATGATATTGATGAACAGATCTTATGATGTATATAAAATGACCCCTAGTGAAATATGAGAGAATTTCATAGAATCCTATTCGAATAATAATTTTTTTGATATTGATGAACAGATACTCTATCTTATGATGTGTATAAAATAACCGTTAGTTAAATATGGGTGAATTTCATAGAATCCTATTCGAATAATAATTTTTTTGATATTGATGAACAGATACNCTGTCTCTTATACACATCTAGATGTGTATAAGAGACAGGTCCGTCTGTCCGTCCGTCCGTGACTTCACGTTTTCGTCGACGAGAAAATGCGCTCTCTGTCACTCACTGCAGTGAGTACTGAGTTATATTTTTCTCTCTCTCTACAGGTACACGCGTCGCTGGGGGCGTGAGCGAGGTGACCAAGGGCGGGGGCTGGGCGCTGTATGGCGGCGTCGTGCTGCTGGGCACGGTGCTGCTGCTGGCCTTGCTCGCCTTCCTCAAGAGGGCTAAGGCTTCACCGCCGAGTCTTCGCCGGGTCAGTGCCGTACAGGATCCTTTATTTACTGACATTTAATTGTGTAAGTATTTTTTTAATATTGTGTAAAGGAAAGGTATAAAGATTTTCGGACAGATAAAATGTTATTACATGACAATCAAACTGACAATCTCTAAATTCTTCATCGGTTATGTTTACGCGTTTCTTCACGGGTACAAAAATTATTCATTTTTATTAAATCTACCGCACCATGTGCTGATTTTATTGATTTTTTAATTATATGACCTGGGAAAATATCTCGTATTGATCTAATAAGCTTTTCTTGGTGCAAGTTTGTCTCCGAAAAGAATACCAAACATCGCATCGCGCCAGTGAACTTACATGTAACGGTAGGAACATAGTTAAATCTCAGTTTCACAGTCCGTAGACTTTGTCTCTTTCAAGTTCAAGATTCCCCAAAATTGTATTTTTGGCACGATTCATGGAAGGATTACCTAATATAGATAATCTAGATTGTTTGAAAATTATGCAACATACCTGTCTGATACCGGCTTACAAAATTTTGGTTTTATTAATCTATTATTATGCATTCCGATTCTCTGAAATCCGATTCTAACTTCATTTGTAGATTTATTGAATCCAGTCCAATAAATTTATTTGGAGTTTTGTCGGATCACTAGGCTCAATCTTGATAACTTTTAGTTCTAATTTTAGTAGATAACTTGAAGCTGAATTTCATAGATAATATCCTGTACCGGGAACTGCCCAGCAAAAAGAGCGAAAAAGTAAAGTCTGGAAAGTTCGCCTGAGATTCAATCAGATTTTAAAAAATGTGCAATTATTTCTGTGGCTTGGACGCTATTCAGGCCTCAGAATCAAGTTAATTGTACTTAGTCAGCAACTGAATTAACATTTTCTTGAATTATTTATATCGCCTAGCCATGTGGACGGATTACACATATTTCTCGATCATATTCTTAAAATAAAATTTTTAACAAAAATTTCCGACAGTCAACTCCCAAGTGACATCGTAAACTCATAAGTTCAGTATTCTTGACAAACACCACTTATTTCATCATAAAGATAAATTTGAAGCCTCAAATTTGTATTCAAGTTTCGGTTCTCTCTACCAACTGGTAATGAAGTTCCGAAGACACGGAACTCTCGATCGCGTATCAGGTGACGGTATAACGCAGGGAACCAATCAGTTTCAAGTTCGCTCGAGGCCTTGAAGTTTGCACTGTAACAAATTTCTGAACTCAAATGTAACAAATTTCAAGAATTGTCTGTTATAAATTTTAGGACTTGCCTGTAGCAAATTTCAGGACCTGTCTGTAATAAATTGAAGGACTTGCCTGTAATAAATTTCAGGACTTGCCTGTAACGAATTTCAGGACTTGCCTGTAGTAAATTGAAGGACTCGCCTGTAACAAATTTCAGGATTTGCCTTTAATAAATTTCAGGACTTGCCTGTAACAAATTTTAGGACTTGCCTGTAATAAATTTCAGGACTTGCCTGTAACAAATTTCAGGACTTGCCTGTAATAAATTTCAGGACTTACCTGTAACAAATTTCAGGATTTGCCTGTAATAAATTTCAGGACTTGCCTGTAACAAATTTCAGGATTTGCCTGTAATAAATTTCAGGACTTGCCTGTAATTTGCCTGTAATAAATTTCAGGACTTGCCTGTAACAAATTTCAGAACTTGCCTGTAACAAATTTCAGGACTTGCCTGTAACAAATTTTAGGACTTGCCTGTAATAAATTGAAGGACTTGCCTGTAACAAATTTCAGGACTCGCCTGTAACAAATTTCAGGACTTGCCTGTAATAAATTTCAGGACTTGCCTGTAGCAAATTTCAGGACTTGCCTGTAACAAACTTCAGGACTTGCCTGTAATAAATTGAAGGACTTGCCTGTAACAAATTTCAGGACTTGCCTGTAATAAATTGAAGGATTTGCTTGACATGACAAGTCTGGGGAATTTATGGCCTTGCATAGCAGCCTTGACACACGATGGCGCGGCAATTAAGGCTACTGCGTCCAATTTAGGTTTGCGCCTCCAAAACAAGCTTTACGTCGCGTAAATATTGGCTTTTACGCATTATTACGAACTTTGGACAACTTTTAGTTTATAAACTTGACCCGGAAGCAAAGCACGCAAAGAAACGAATTTTAACTTTTGATTTATCTTATTATGAAGATCCTGCTCCGTGCGTAACAATAATTAAAGAGTTGAAAATATGTAATTTTTACGTATAAATATTTCGATAATTAAAGAGTTGAACTCTAGGTAGAGTTAAATTTCTAATACAATAATAATAAAATAATTAAAAAATAGAAAATTCCTGAAAATTCATATTATCAACAATGGAATATGCGATGGAATATCTTGTCCATTGAATCGAGAATTACCCATTTTGCGTGCGTAAGCTACCAGTCCATAGAGCGAGATCACAAGCGACATCNGTCCAACACTTCATAGTAACGATGACTCGGAGTCGAGTGCAGGTACGGTAAATAGAGCGGAGAAATCGTCCAACACTTCATAGTAACGATGACTCGGAGTCGAGTACAGGTACGGTAGGTCATTAAGTCTTTACGAGTGAAGGATGGGTAGTCATTAAATGAGTTCAGCGGCCTGCCCTCGAGATGCGTCCTAAGCTCAGACGTCAAGCTCACGCTTTTAAAAGATCATTGCATGAGCCTCGCTCCTACTTTGGGCTCTTGGAACTCTTGAAATTTGCTTGCGGTTCTCTGTTATGGCTTTTACATGGACTTTAGTTTAGTTTTTCCGCTTAAAATGCCTGTATATGAGCTCTAACCTAGGCCGGAACTGTTAAAAGGCCCTAAATTAAATCTATGTTTTCTTTAGAGGAGTTCAAAATAAATAGAAAATAATTTTACGTATTTGCAATCACTCTAGAATGCACTTTTGTTTAAGTTGAGGTAGCAACTGGAATCTTTTTGAGGTAACTGATACTTGAATTAATCTCACGATTTTTGTCCAATCTTCTACTGCATTCGAGTGAAGAAATTTTCGAAACAAAAATTAATGCTATATTATATTCATATAATATAATTGAACAGTCAGATAAACTAAAATGATCCATTATTCAAAGTTCCGCACTATTTCATTGGTATGTTCATTGCTTATTATTGAGTTATAAATTATTGATCATAAAGTTCCACCATTCAAGTTCAATATCTGAAGTTCCATCATTCAAGTTTGATTGAAGGCAAGTCATCGTTCAATCAAAACGTTCAAGTCGTCGAAAAAAGTGAACAATAAAATTCTTGAAAAAAAACCTTCTCAGGTCTTTAATCAAACTTTCGTCAAGAAGAAATATAAGCACAACTACACTATTATGATTTGAAATTTTAAATGAACTTAAATAAATAATTTTGATGTTTTTACCTTCAGGGCGACGCGGAGGGCGGAGGGCTGCTGCCGTGGCGCCGGAAGCGGACACGTTCATCTCAGGACACCGGCACCCCTGGCCTCATGATCTCCCACTCCCTGCCCGACCTGTCGCGCTCTGTGTCCAAGGAGCACCTGCTGCAGGTGCAGGAGAGCAGGAAGGTCAGTACCTGCACTGTTGGTCCCTGTCGCGCTCTGTGTCCAAGGAGCACCTGCTGCAGGTGCAGGAGAACAGTTGCAGGTGCAGGAAAAGTTTAACTTTGGTTGTAAACCGATGCACACAGATACTCTAATAGATGAAGAGATTTGTGTCCAAAACCGATTGATCTGATCTTCGTTACATTGTGTTACTTTTCATTCGCAACATCTATTTGCACACGTAATCACCACCACCACCACCACTGTAAAGAAACATCATCATTATCCTTATCATCAACCTCAACTCCGAGATAAGATACTAAGTAAAGAATGGAAAACTTCCTGTTCTAAGATAACCACTTCATCTTCTTGCCGCAAAGTTTACCACTTCACGCCACGCGTCAGGCAAGTAAACATCTTGTGCCTATTGCGCTCTCGGCAGCCACGGGAAGAACCAAAGTCTTTCTCTAAGACTTGAATCCGCGTCTGGCTCTTTGATCTCGGCTGAGGCTTATTTCTTATACCTCGAGCCGGTAAAGCACGTATTTTGCTCAGACGTATTTTTCTTTACGTTGTATTTTTAATCTAAGGACCTATTTTCTCATAAGGAAACCTTTTTGCCTACCAAACATATTTCATTCCACAATTCTTCAAATTAATAAATAAACACTCCTACATCATTCCAAAGCGAAAAAGAAACCTGAATATTTTCATTTTAAAACTAGAACTCTAATCTGTCCCCTCCTCTAAAAGCACTTCCATGATAGCAGAACGTATTGCTGTCACCCCTCACAAGGCTACAGATTTGATGTGTCCTGATAGCGCCTCTGTGCTACTGCAGATGCGTAATCTTTTGATGTGAGACTGCAAGCGCGAAGGAATTATTCTAAATTTTAGTCCTCTCATTCGATGTGGTTAATTATATTTACAAAATTTTATGCATCAAAGTATGGACGTCATCTATGACTTATCAATATCTGCGAATTTTCTTAGCTTCTAAGTTAAATGACGGTATTATGTATATCAGTTATTTGCATGCTAAAGACCAGACTACCATAATCAAGTATCTGAAATTGCTCCAAATGAAGTTCAAAATTTGATTTAAGCCTATCTTCCCATTAATTTTTGAGATAACTGGCAGTTACTTGGTATCATATTTCTTAAACATCAATAACTTTTGCCATGATAAGACGAAGAAAACCTTTTCATTCTCTGTTGATGACACCGAAAAACCGATGTTTTTCTCGAGTGGGTCGCGAGCTGCGTGACTCAAGTGGATTCAAGTGGGGTTCACATTGATTCACGTAGGGTTCACGTGGGTGGCACACGTAGGGTTCACATGGGTGGCACACGTAAGGTTCACGTGGGTGGCACACGTAGGGTTCACGTGGGTGGCACACGTCGGGTTCACGTGGGGCACACGTAGAGTTCACGTGGGGCACACGTAGGGTTCACGTGGGTGGCACACGTAGGGTTCACGTGGGTCCAAATTTCCCGTAGGGATTGCCTTGCTTCTTTCCCGCCTGCCAATCTCCATTCCAAACTGAATTACTAATTTGCTCGAGGAGCGCCTAATTCCTACCCTTCAGTCTGGACCGAGGCACTCAATCGCTTCCGTCGCTGAGTGGAAAAAGCTAAACACGGCTATTTTCAGCGCAAAAAACTCGGTTTTAGTAAATTTTTATTTTAATTCTTCTCATTTTTACTACATGGAATTTTCCTGCATTTTCCTCCAAATAGCTCAAGAATTTTTTATAAAGCGAAATTCACACAAAATCATCCAGAAAAAAATTGCGATAAGATCAAATTTTGAAAAAAATCAAATTTTGAAAAATATAAATCTTCGTTAGATATATGCACCACAAGCCATTTTCTATACATGACATTTTTTGTACTCATTATTGAACAGTTGACGTTCATCTGTTCAGAAAAAAATGTATTACATAACTTTTTCGGTAAAAAATAGGGTTTTTACTGTAAGATTTGATATCCCAAGCTGCCTAACATTCGGCATCACCATTTAAAATTTAACGCTGCTCCACAGTCGAGATTAAAAGCGCTGTTCAATGAGATAATGATAAATGCTACCCAATTGATTTATGCATATTTAATTTGTCGAAACAAGTAGAGACACTGCTACGCACTCAGTCAAATTATTTCTTTTCAGCCATTTTTTAATATTGTGTTTTGAAAATCATTTATGTAAACCATGCAGTATAACACCCACGATTTATTGTTACTTTGATACATTGCGAGTGCCATTACTTACTTTGTCAACCAAACAACAGGGAGTAAATTCTTCGAACAGAACATTGCAATTTAAACATTTTAATTGAAGGCAATTGAGTACAATGGATGTGGGCATTATGTATGCACAAGTTCATTTCACAGTAATGTTCTACTCGTAACCCAACCCTACTGGGCGAGGAAGACGACAGGCAAATCAATTTTTCACGCAAAACTCACCAGTTATTTGAATATAATGTTCGAATCTAATTAATTTTTTTCAATGTCATGTAAGGTATGATGTTTAATATCATGTATGCACAGTTTCTCATCATAATGCTGCACTTGTGAGTTGTGACATTACAAACCAGGTGGCGCAGCAGACGACAGCCACTCAATTCTTCGCGCAAAAATCATTATTTATTTGAATATATTGCTTGGACCTAATTCATTTTATTCGATGTCATGTAAAGTACGATGTTTACTATGATGTATGCACAGTTTCTCATCATAAACCTGTACTTGTGACCCTACACACCAGGTGGCGCGGCAGACGACAGCCACTCAATTCTTCACTCAAAACTCAATATATTGTTTGGACCTAATTTATTTATTCGATATCAGGTAAGGTACGATGTTTAGTATAAGGTATGCACCTTTTTCATCATAAACCTGTACTTGTGACCCAACACACCAGGTGGCGCGGCAGACGACGCTACCGACTGTGCCACAGCGCCATGAGAACTTCCAGCGCCAGCTGTCACACACGCTCCACCTCGACTCCTCCTTGGGCTTCTCCATGCGCTCCTTGGAGACCAAGAATAACCTCGGACAACTCAAGGTAAGTTTCATGTGTGTCGCTGGAGTGGGGAGAATTACTGAACTGTGTGTCTCGGAATACTTATGTTATGTTACCGTTAAAGATAATTATTATATTATTTATTAGGGGATTATCATTTTATATTATTAATATTTCACCGTTAACGGGAAATTACTTACATGGCGTGCTGAAAATGCTTTGAGGGTTTATACTTAACGGTTAATTTTTTATTTAAAATGGATTCCCACTTAATGTCTAGAAAATATTCATCTTCCACCAACAAATCTTTCTGTTTGCTCGAAAAATATTTCTTTGATTATAGAAAAAGAAAAAATATAACTCAATACTCACTGCAGTGAGTGACAGAGAGCGCATTTTCTCGTCGACGAAAACATGGTCACGGACAGACGGACGGACGGATAGACAGACGGACAGACAGACGGACGGATATGACGAGCACAATAGCACATTTTTTCCATAAATGAGAAAATGCACTAAAAATTGTGCTATAGGCAATTTTCATTTTTGCCCTAGAACCAATGTGGTTTTGACCAGCTTGAACTTTCTGCTAACTTAGTGTACTCAAGCATCAAAAGGTTGGATTCCCTGCAGAAAAAGTTGACCTTATTGGAAACCTAATAAGTGTTTATTATAAATTCGTCGGTCGTTCTTCCCACCACAACTGAATGCAACTGTTCTGTCTTCAGTGCCAATATATTCACTTCCGGCAACTATATTTAGACCTAAAAACACCTGACCTCATCATCCAGACAACCACTTTACAGCTCACCGACCAAAGCCATACCGCACCACGGATTTATGCCAGCTAAACAAGTAGAGACACTGCTACGCACTCAGTCAAATTATTTCTCTTCTAGCCATTGTTAATATTGTTTTTTGAAAATCATTTATGTTATCTATGCAGTATAATACCCACGATTTATTGTTATTTTAATACATTGCGAGTGCCATTACTTACTTTGTCAACCAAACAACAGGGAGTAAATTCTTCGAACAGAACATTGCAATTTAAACATTTTAATTGAAGGCAATTGAGTACAATGGATGTGGGCATTATGTATGCACAAGTTCATTTCACAGTAATGTTCTACTNGCACTTAATATCTACAGGATGTCCCAAAAAAACATACTCAACTTTGAATGGCTGTAACTCGAAAAGTAATAGAGTTAAAATTTTTTGGAAGGTCAGGATTTGTTCCCTATGTTTTTCTGCATCTCTCTACCAAAAATCAGACAGATCGATGTAGCCACAAGCGTTTGATGGAACTTTCAGTGACATGTGCTAAAATCGTGCTTGCGCAAAGTTTTAGTAAGATCAGTTTGCATAATCATTATGTTGTCTTGACATGTTTCCTTTTCGCTGTTTTATTTTTTGTATCTTTGGTGAGACAAAAACATGGCAATCTTGGTGAGCGACATATAAGGCTGTCTCTTATACACATCTAGATGTGTATAAGAGACAGCCCCCTATATAAAACAGGGTGAGGCAGAAAAACTTTCTTTTTTGAAAATATATTAAAACAAAAGTATTGAATTTATGCAAATAAATTCTGTAATATCATAATCAATTACAAGTAAATTTTACAACTTGCCAGTTTTAATGATAATATCCCGCAAATGACGCCCATCATTTTTAATACATTGTGTCAGTCGTGTCCGGAAATTGGTGTCGACTCTTTCCAGCATCTCAATAGGAATGTTGGCGACGGCTAGCTTCACGAATGTTATTCTTGAGATGGTTCAGGTTGTTGGGTTGGGGATAGAACTTCAATTCCTCATGAAGGATCCGTCTAACAGAACGAGCTGATAACCCAAGAGTTGAGGCATGCTTGAGAACAGATCGTCTAGGAGACCTCACGATGGATTGCCGTACCGCATCGATGTTCTGCTGCGATCTTGCAGTCCTATAGAGACCAGGCTTCTTCTTCTCCACATCTCCAGATTCCCTGAAGTTCTTCACCAACAAAAAAAAATTGACTGTCGTCCTAGAACACGGCCTCGAGGTGCAACATGGATGTGCCGACGAAATGCACGCTGTGTGGCGACCATTGATTTACCACAAGAAAAATATGTCTCAACCGCGAAAGCACGTTAAACGTTCGTCCATTTCATGTCTACTGCAAAGAAAAAAATAAAATAAATTAATGCGGCTCATCATATAAACAAAATTTTACAGCAAGCTCTCTTGATTAATCTCCTCCTTAAAGTTATCGTAGCAAATCACACATTAGGAAGGCTAATTAAAGAATAAAGAAAGAATAATGAAGAAAAAAGAATAATTATTCAAATAAGCGAGTTCCTCTGCCTCACCCTGGATTTCTTCGTAGACTGTAAATGTTTACCGTCAACTATGTCTATTATTCATCGGAATTTCATGCGGTTTTAAGAGTTGTTTATTTAGTTGAATCCTGCGTAGCTTTCATGAAAATAATGGTCATAAATAATAGCTCTGCCAAAGATCAGATATCGTTGAAATTTTTTACGAGGGGTTGCCTTTAGAATTGTTTCTATAGCAACATTCATCATACCACTATATCTCGGTGCATTATAAAACAGCGTTCGAATATAAAATAATAATTTATACGAAATTATCGTTCTCTTTAATATCGTCCTGTTACCTTGTCTCCACGGGTCACCACACCCGCCCGGAGGTAAAAGGCACGCTCTTCATAATATTTAAAATTTCGTGGCATTTTAAAACTTTTTTATATTATTTTTTCACTTCGCATAAAGTTTAATCATTTTGCGCTGCTCTGAACAACGTGAACAGTTCAGCTCTTTGCTCGCTACTTGAAGTTTGACGTCAGCGTTGCTGCTGCGCTTCCGCGTTGCTCTTTACTCCGCTGCATTTACAAACTGCTTTAATACCCGTATTTTTAAAACGATAATAGCCTTATGTTCGTTTATGTTTTGTGCTAAGCTTCAGCAATTCTAACTCACTGTACATAATGACATTAGTGCATTTGCCTTCATTATTAATTTGTAATACCTTCTTCAGTCTAATGAAGCCTTCCTCTTGAGAATAGTCGCTGTGCAGTCTGACGTATGATGATCGTATAACGTACTCTTGTACGTTATACGTACTCTACTCTCTATCGTACTCTACGTACGTACTATACGTACGTACTATACGTACGTACTATACGTATGTACTCTACGTACTTTATACGTACTCTACTTCTCTATCGTACGTATAACCTACTCTTGTACATTATACGATTCAATTATATTCCATCACTTTCGCTGCACTGACTGACATGAGGCCGTTGTTAGTGTTGGCTCAAAGTTGTAACTGGGTAATACATACTAGAATGCGTTTTGAGTATGAGAATGAATGTAATTCATCTCCATATGTTTCACAGTTTTAAGTTGTGGACGATATATTGTGATCATGATGGAGTGTGAGCGACATAACTTGATTTTATAANGCAACTTTATGAATAAATCCTACATTCAATTTTAATTTAAATGAATTTTGCTGCGAAACTTTTGATATATTATAATGTATTTTTCGGTCTTATATTCCAATTAGCGAATGCGAATCCAGATTCATGGAGACGCTCATTTAAATTACAGCAAATTGAATTAATTTTATTAGAGCAACTCCCATCCATGCTAGAGTGGTGTTCCCACAAACATTCTTATATATTTCACACAATGTGAGCTTATAAGTTGTTGGTCTGAAAGCTCGTATTAATTTGTGTTATAGATAACAGCGATTTGAGTTATCTGCTTGACGCACTTAATATCTACAGGATGTCCCCAAAAAAACCATACTCAACTTTGAATGGCTGTAACACGAAAAGTATTAGAGTTAAAAAATTTTGGAAGGTCAGAATTTGTTCCCTATGTTTTTCCCCATCTGTCCATCAAAAATCAGACAGATCGATGTAGCCATAAGCGTTTGATAGAACTTTCAGTGACATGCGCTAAAATCGTGCTTGCGCAAAGTTTTAGTAAGATCATGTAACATAAAGTAACATATTAAGTATTATTATTATTAAGTACATAAAGTAACATAAAAATTATGTTACTTTTCGACATAAATTACTTTTACTTACATAAAGTACTTTTACTTACATAAAGTATATGTTACTATTTGGACAACATGAGCCATTTCTTTTTCAAAGTACATCCAACGATTACTCAAATAAATCGGGATGTTCGTTATAAGAACCTTCCTAGCTGTGCAAACTAGCCATATGCTGGCCTAATATCTGCTTGTAATCCCAATAATTCGTTCTCTAGGCATATGCATAACTGAGAGTATTGACAATCTATCTTTGCATGTGAGCAGTCAAGCTTTGTGTTGAGGCATCGGTGTTCAGGCTAACAACCTATAGGTGCAAACTAGCCATATGCTGGCCTAATCTGCTTGTAATCCCAATAATTCGTTCTCTAGGCATATGCATAACTGAAAGTATTGACAAACTATCTTTGCATGTGAGCAGTCAAGCATCGGTGTTCAGCTTCGGTGTTCAGGCTAACAACCTATATGTGCAAACTAGCCATATGCTGGCCTAATCTGCTTGTAATCACAATAATTCGTTCTCTTTGCATATGCATAACTGAAAGTATTGACAAACTATCTTTGCATGTGAGCAGTCAAGCTTTGTGTTCAGGCATCGGTGAAGCTTTGTGAGGCTTTGTTAGCGTCTCAGGCATTAATTGCTCTTAAGCTACTTCAATAGGTCGTTAGTCAAAGACTTCAGCTAGAGTTCCAGTTTTTGAATTAATTAGAAAATGAGGAGAGAATCACTGTGCCTACATTCATATCAGTATAGGATGACAGAACTTTTTTTGCAATCCAAATTTGATTTAGGACGAGAGAATGAAGTTTATTGCTAATTTTCTCGTTTGTTTTTCCTATTAGTCGAAACAGAATATTGTCAATAAAGCTCCTTTTCTACTCTTATCATTCATATTACAACACAGAAGAGAACTTTATTAGATTCCATTTTTCTTAAGAATAGCTTAGTATTTGATAAAGGAAACGGCTGGCGGGAAACCGATGCATCACGCCTTAATTATTTGACAACACTATAATTACTTTTTTTAACCTGCCAAAATCGATACCATTATTTCACAAAGGCGATCACAAAGCAATCTAGGCCACGGTCATTTAACATCGCAGCCTTGACAATAAGGATGATTCTTATTTATAAAAAATATAACTCAGTACTCACTGCAGGGAGTGACAGAGAGCGCATTTTCTCGTCGACGAAAACTTGAGGTCACGGACAGACAGACGGACAGACAGACAGACGGACGGACGGACATGGCGAGCAAAATAGTGCATTTTTTCCATAAATGAGGAAATGCGCTGAAAATAAATGTCATACCGCCGTACTGTTAAATTTCTCTCTGCAGAAATGTAATTTCGTATTCAACCGTAGCGTGAAAAAAGTTCTTTCAGAATAAAAGTCTAGAAAGTTCTTATATTTTATCATTATTATATTGTTAATATTAAGTTGGAAAAGTAATATTCCTTAACAGAACACTGAACGATTCTTGATGATCGTAAGAAGTGATCACAACTGCGATGAACGAAGCTTATTAGGAAGCTGGATCTATTAGACTCTGTATCAGGCGTAGATAAATGATTATTACACATAATTTTAATCACGACCGTACTGACATTTTTTCAATAATCCTTCTTTAATGGATCTATGATTACATTGTTTATAAAATATCGTGGAAAATAAAAAAAAGATAAAAATGTCTCTAGCTTATAAGACGTTAAATCTTATCTTTTTAGCGCATTTCTCATTTATGAAAAAAGGCGCCTTTATGCTCGTCATGTCTGTCTGTCCGTCTGTCTGTCCATGACTTCGCGGATGGACGGACGGACGAGAAAATGCGCTCTCTGTCACTCACTGCTCTGTCACTCACTTTTAGTACCTTTTTTCAATAAATGAGAAAATGCGCTAAAAAGAGATGAAATTTCTCTAGCTTATAAGACGTTAAATCTTATGTTTTTCACTTTGGTTCGTTGGATGAGACTCATTTGACCTTAGGCCTGGAGGAGAATGGTACGGATCGTCGCGTAAGAATTTTTTTAGTTATTCATGTTGATTAATTCAGGTTGATTTGACAGTTTACCTGTGGAGCTTCTGGACGGTCTCTAATTTGTAACCAAATGGATTTATTTTGGGGATTGCTGACTTCTTTCAAGCATTTGGTGTTGATACGTCTTTGAATCATGATTTTGAATCAGTTTTATTTTGATGCAGTCAATAAAATAACTTGAAAAGAGACCTCATTTACAGAGCATAAACATCACAGATCTGGAAAAAGATTCAGCGTCTGAACCACGGATCGTCCCGGAATAGCCGCCTGCGCTGCTGACGAAGGACGTTGAAAATTGTGATGAAATGCATTGCCTTGCAACACATTATCATTCCAACGAACGTTTTTATTTTTAAAAAGAAAAATTTAACCGGGGCGTTCTTTCACAATATCGTGTTATGCCTCAACTTTGGATTCACTAGGAACGATTTTCACACTCTCGTCGAAACTAAGTGAGGTCTTCGAGTTCGAGTCTAAGTGAGGTTTGTCGAGTAGTTTTTACATGAACTACTTCCTATGTTACCAGTGATTTATGATTCTCTCTCGCAACTGAAAACAAACTTTAAAATAAGAGATTATATTTTTATGTTTTGAAAATTTTTGAAAAATTGTTTCACGTTTTTTTGTTGCTGAATTTGAAATTTTTCTCGGTGTCGAGGACAAGGATTTCTGGCATCGCCGTTCTTAACAGACTTGCCAGTTGACTGTATCGGCGTTAATATAAAAATCGTTGAATCAATTGAAATTGTACAGACAATTTTTCAAAAATTTATGTTATATGAAAAGTATCTACTCATTTTGGCTTTCAGTACAGAAAATCAGAACTCATGATTAATATTTGCAATAAACAACTACTAATAACTAAAAGCGGCTCAATGATTTCGCAACAGGTCTTTGATTTTGCAACAGTTTAATGATTTTGCAACAGTTTAATGATTTTGCAACAGTTTAATGATTTTGCAACAGTTTAATTAATAACAATGCAATGATTTTGCAATGAAACAGTTGAAATGATTTTGCAACAGTTTAATTAATTATCAAGATCGGTGTTCAACAAGTTCTTTGTGACTGATCGATAATTAATTTGAAGTCTTTGCAGGGGCCTCGTGCTCTCTCACTCGTCGGAAAATCTTCGTATTTTACCTGACTGTATTTAGAGACGCATAGCTGCAAACGATGGCCTGATGTTATTTCGGTCCTAGGTCACATTTGTAATATAGTTTTCCGTTGTTTATGACCCCTGCAAAAACTATTTTGATTGAATAGACAAATTTAATACGTCAATGTTTGATCTCAGAAATTGTAAACCAAACAAAGCTGGCTGATGGTACATGGAAGCAGTGCAAATAAAATTTTACGGTATCGTGTCATATATTGAAAACGGTAGAAGCAGTTGCTAATAACAATTTTGTACCTACTTAATTTAAAAAGCTTCATTTTCTGTGTGGATGTGTGGGTGCTGCGGGTAAGTTCTAAACTGTATTGAAGAGGATTAAGGCTCCTGATGAGGCCACGTGCTTCATTTATTCTGTTTAGCGGCGACATTGATATATGAATAAATGAATGTATGTATAGACATGCAAGCTATATAATCTCTGCTGAAGGATGACAAGGCCAAATTGTTCTGTTTCGTCTTATCTGACGTTCTGTTATCTTATCTGCAGCCTGGCTTTCCATGATGAAATTCCACATGAAAGAATCTGCATAAAATCACGCCATGAAATTTATTTGAATTTTTTTCATGAAATTAACAAATTTAATTATTTATAGTTATGATAATCCGCGTGAAAATGTCGACTTTAATTATTTTGCTTGAGGAATTTGTTAATTGTAAGGTTGAATTTTTATTTAATGAATCGAACAGTTTAAATATTTGTGTACACTTAAATTTAAGGTTACGGATCGCTGTTTACTTATCAACAACTCGTACTTGAAGCAGGTTAATCTTCGCTGTTTGCATCCCTAAGTTTTCTCAGTGATCCCCATCATCACTAACGCTGGTTTGATGTAACGTGGCGCTTAGGTCGTTAGGTTAGGAAGCTAAATTGAACCTCACTCAATTCTCATCAAGAGCATTTGGCTGACTTGTTCCTCTTATCGACATCCCCTCTCGAGGGCTTCTGCTCGAGAGATTTCCTCAGTTTTGCCGGTATATCAAGGCAATCGCACTTGGTGAGGTTCTGCGCAACAGAACGCCTACGATTTCCTTACTTGATCGAGACCGTCGATTGTTGTCGGGAACGCGTGGCCCTGCGTTCTTGGGCCATTCAGACATTGCACGTTCCGCAAAAAATCGTGGCTGCACTTCAACGGAATGACTCGTGAAATATCGAGTTTGGCCCCAAAAAATATCGATTTCCTTACTTGATCGAGACCGTCGATCGTTGTCGGGAACGCGTGGCTCTGCGTTCCTGGGCCATTCAGACGTTGCACGGGTCGCAAAAACATCGTGTCTGCACTTCAACGGAATGACTCGTGATATGTCGAGTTTGGTCCATAAAATATTTACATAATGCATAAAATATTTACTTATTGAATACATCTATTGTGAGAAAAATGTGTTGAATGTAGTTTAATTAAGCCTATGACTTCAAATCTGTAAAATAAACTGTGTATAATTTAAATTAATTTGAGTCCGAAGTTACGCAGTTCGACATTCTATCTACAGGATGAATTTCATGAGCGACTTCATCCCATTTTAAAATTAAATCGAAATCTTGAGTCATTTTCAAATCAATTTGAAAGCAAGATAGAACATGCGGCATTAAGGGAAATATAGTGTTCGGTCAACCGAGGGAAATATTGTGTCCAGTCAATCTTTACAGCTTGTCGACATCAGCGCACCGAGTGCTTGTGGCGATGCTTAGTGAAAGTAGACAATAAACAACACTTTTAAGTAACTTTCAAGCTGCGATTAAAGTTCTAAGAGGTTGAAAGCTTCATGGGCGTTTGGCGCACTTTTAGTCTGTGCTGGGTCTTTTAATGAGGCAGCACACGTGCCGGGAATATAACGAGCCTCAAAACCATGAATGCAAAGAAAATGGCTCAAAACTTTCCCATAAAATTTTAAAGTCAATCATTATCGATCATGATAAGACCTATGATTTAAACTATACCTAAACTTCCAACCGACCTCCAAGCTTGCCAGCTTAAAACATATTCGAACGAACATCAACAATTAATGTATCAGTGAAGCAACACTTCTCGAATGCATAGAAAAAAAATTATTTGTACATGCGCTTAATTTTTACTATAGGCATCACTATACTCACCACTATACTCAACACTATACTCATCACCATAGGCATAAGTTCTGTGACATGTCACATATCGTCAAATTCTATGCCACGTCCAATTCTGTTTCACTGCCATCAGCCTTGGAAGCGGGCATGCTGATGACTCATAAATAAGCTGGTCAATATAGTTTTTTTAATGTTCTAAGGAAACTAAAACTATTAATGATTTAATTAGTACTTGAGCAAAAATCCTTCATTCTGCATGCCGGAAGGCTTTGGCTTAATTGCATCGAAAAGATCACTAAAATCCGCCTTTAAAACTTTCAAACCATCAAGCAGATACTCTTTAATTCGTAGTCATCCTGATTTATGACTGCCGAAACTATGAAAACATACCACTGTTACGACGATAAATGGTAAACTTGATTTGTTTGGTAATTGTAGAAAATTGTGTTCCATGATTCGATTTCATAAGCAAACTTCCACTGTTTAGCGTAAAAAACTTTTCTTCCAGAGCAACAGCACACTTGGAAAAAATGGCGTTAGTGTTTAGATTATAAGTGATATATTTTTCCGACGATTTTTTGGTGCCCTTATATATCGCTGTCCTAACGCTATAAAAAAGTAAATTAATTTTGTATCCTTGCAATTTCGCTAGTGTGGATTATAAACAATCAAGTTATATTTTCTGTAAGCTATAGTTACCTGTAGTGTTTTAAACTTTAAATTCAAAGTTATTGTAGAATGTAGATCATAAACTTGTTCTCCATTCTGAAAAATTTTTCATCCAAGAAATTTGTTTTACTCCATTATACCTTCTTAGCCTAGTACCCTATATTAACAACTTGTATGTATAGAGTTCGTTAGCAGCAGTGAATTCATTTTGATTAAATCTCTCATTTTAAGTGGCAGTATGGATGAGAGATTCTCTCTATAGAACCTTCAGAGCCCTCGCGAAGAACCCGATTGAAATTTTTAGCTGTAAGATAATGTAGACATAGTTTTAACGCTTCTTGCATTATGATTGCTTCATACCCGAAGTCTTAAAATCAATCATAAAAAAATTATGATTGAGCTGGGTTTTGTCCACATTTAGCCTAATAGCAAGCAAATTTTTTGGGATTGAAAGGTCTCGAATATTCGCCATGCATGGTGAGATGCTCTACACCGTCATGCTAATAAAGATTGAATGCATTTCAAAAAGTTGTTAAAAAAAGTTCTGCACCGTCGTTCTTTTCGCTATGAAAATAATTCAGGATATGTACTAATATTCGAAAGTTCAGCGTATGATTTTAATACACTGGTTTATCATTAAGTTTTTTACATTAAATACATATGTTCAATTAAGAGCGAATTACTGTGTCATTGATCCACGTTTTGAATTTTATTGAAATATCCTGCCTTCCTTCTACTTAGTTGTCAAGTGAGCCTTCTTCTGCACTCATTTATTTATTTTTGCCAGCTCATCACTTTCTATTATTGTGACACGCTCAATTGGTTGCCTTAATTGCTGGTCTCCTGTCATTAGATCTCTAGCCTCAAGTGCTGGCCAAAGTGTCTGGAATAAAATTCTAGATTTTGAGCAGATCGAGTAAATTATATATAGAGAGTATCTACGAGTAATACTTGCAAACAGCTTTATTTCGCATCAGAGTTCACCTCCGTGTGTTAGCATCGAAATACGTATAACCTCTGCCACATTTATTATTTATAATCCAAAAATAAGTAATCTCATCAAAAGTTACTGCGTATTTTTTTCTTTATTTTCCAGCAGCTAGCAAACAATGCACTAACATAATGCTCAGTAAAATTAAGCGACATTGTTGCGATAAAAAAATATGTTGCGTCAAAACTGACAGAATGAAATTTATTTCAACTTTCTTTCAACTTGACCTGGTTGGATGCTGGACGAAAATATTTTGCAATGCATTAATTATCTCGAAGCCTACGGTGCTTTCAGGTTCCAAATATCAACTACTAAATTTGAGCATGTTCAAGCTAGTAGACTCCATCATTATTTCTTTGGCTTGCTCTGTGTTGGGTCTCAATTAAACAATAAAGTTTTGCACAGTAAATATAGATTTTTTCAAGCTCAAGGCTGTTCTATTCAAGTGCTTTTCCTGGAACAATTCAGGATTTCTATTGACGGGCTACAGTACAGACGCGCTACAACGAAACTTCAAAGGCCACCACTCGCTTCAAAGACTTCATGACTCGCTTCGAGCGATCAGTTCATCCATGTGTTCTATAAATTCAATGTGTTGCAAAGCCGTAAATGTTTTTCAAACTTATTTTTCTTGATGAACTTCCTTTAGAGATGTGCTTTCATTTTTTACTTGCTGGAAACGGTACCTAGCATCATTTTGTTTTTATTATCAGACAATTAAAAAATAGACCATATTATAATAAAAATAAAAAGATAATCTTAAAAGATAATAATAACATCTGATAAAATAGACCTGAACTTTAGTGCGTTCAAGTCTTCTTTGTATGCGAAGAATTAGATTCACGGTTCTGCCTGCTGCTTGTCGATTCTTAAAATATCATTTATGGTGGCGACCAAACTACAATTGTAGATTTCTTTTAAAAAGAGGTAACATATTTTGCTATTTTTGTGTTCCGTCGTCCTGTATGAATGTGAGTGCCTTTAATGTGTCACATGCAGCGTCAGTTTCAATTCAAGACGCCGTCGAAAGGCTAAATGCAATGTTTATGTTGAAGTAATTGGTTCGACAATACTGTTTACTGGCATTGGATATTCACATTATCATATTCCTGTACTTTAAAAGTACGTGGTAAAAATGTTGTTGCAGAGAAATTTTCAGGTTATTAAACTATAATTCAACGAAAGTGAACTTTTCATGAATAAGTTAAGAAACAGCATTTAGCATTTATCTCTACTTGATTACTTTATTTTCAGCATAGAAATGATTTTGGTTCCAAGAAATACTTCTCATTCCCTTCACTCATGTTACAGACTCTCGGCTCGCTGTTTTTCGCTAAACTCTTTTCAAGGTCTCCTGTATTGCGGAATCCCTTTCAATATTTGATTGCTGCTCTGCGCCAATTGCCCCAACATTATAAGGTTTCATTGAGGCATCTCCATACGATACGTCTTCAGTACAGCTCCCTGCTGTCTCGCAGCTTCATCTCACTCAGATCATCATTGAACTGCAAGGACTTTAAATTGGGAGAAGTTCGAGTTTCACAAACGGACGGAGTAAAACTTTTCAATTGTGTTTCATGAAACGGAGTTGAATGTTTCATTGACGTTTCATGGAATGGAGTAATGAGACGTTGCATTCACGTTTAATGAAACGTAGTGCAACGTTTCAATGGCGTTTCATGGAGCAGAGTGGAACGTTTCATTGACGCTTCATAGAACAGAGTTTCTCCGTAAATAAAATTGCATTATAAGGAAAAAGGGAGATTTGATAGGGCAGTTTATGAGGGCATCGGTTTAGCCAGCCCCATGGGAGCGCGGCTATATTTAGCCCTAAAGAAGCAGGAACGGGTTGAGGGTCGCGCCATGCAACCGCGCTGGGAACACAGCGCCCGGAAACTGCTTACTCTTCTGCGTTGCCATGACGACGCCGCAGCGCATGCTGCTGCTGCTGCTCTGCATCTCTGGTCGATGTTTAAAGATAAAAACAAGTATAAACGCGCGTGTCTATTTGCGGTTATACGGTTAATAATATTCACATTGTTGTTTGGAAATAGACTGTTGCTATACGTGGATACGTAGACGTTTTATATTTAGTTATGCCATGATAAACATGCGTGTTCATAGCATCAGCGGCGTATTAGATTGGATTATTGGGATTTAATAGCTCATCTATACGGCGATGCAACTACAGCAAATGTGTCGATTTGGTGTAATTCATAACTATTTTTAATGTTTATTAATTTATTTCTGCCTGATGACTAAATAACTTTTTCTAAAATTACAGAGCTGCAATAAATATGAATCCATCTTTAATTATATACTATCATTAGAGAAACTGCAAATATTGTTATTTTCAGAACCTTCGGTCGTATTCGAGTCCGAGTTGTTCTAGAGCGAGAAGCCGTACGCGTGTGTGCACTCATTGTTGACTTAGCCTCTCCTGTCACCTCCATCGCCATGTCAACATGTTTACCACGACACGTGTCGAACACTGACATGTCAACATGTTTACCACGACACGTGTCGAACACTGACATGTCAACATGTTTACCACGACACGTGTCGAACACTGCCATGTCAACATGTTTACCACGACACGTGTCGAACACTGCCATGTCGACATGTTTTCCACGACACGTGTCGAATACTGCTATGTCAACATGTTTTCCACGACACGTTTCGAACACTGCCATGTCGACATGTTTACCACGACACGTGTCGAACACTGCCATGTCGACATTTTTACCACGACACGTGTCGAACACTGCCATGTCAACATGTTTACCACGACACGCATCGAACACTGCCATGTCAACATCATTACCGCGAGTGTTGACAACTGTCCTGTCAACATCATTACCACGAGTGTTGGCAACTGCCATGTCAACATGTTTACCACGACACGCATCGAACACTGCCATGTCAACATCATTACCACGAGTGTTGACAACTGTCATTTCAACATTATCACCATGAGTGTTGGCAACTGCCATGTCAACATCGTTACCATGAGTGTTGGCAACTGCCATGTCAACATTATCACCACGAGTGTTGGCAACTGCCATGTCAACATTATCACCACGAGTGTTGACAACTGCCATGTCAACATCATTACCACGAGTGTTGACAACTGCCATGTCAACATTATCACCACGAGTGTTGACAACTGCCATGTCAACATCATTACCACGAGTGTTGACAACTGCCATGTCAACATCATTACCACGAGTGTTGACAACTGTCATGTCAACATTATCACCATGAGTGTTGGCAACTACCATGTCAACATCATAACCACGAGTGTTGACAACTGTCATGTCAACATCATTACCACGAGTGTTGGCAACTGCCATGTCAACATCGTTACCACGTGTGTTGACAACTGCCATGTCAACATCATTACCACGAGTGTTGACAACTGCCATGTCAACATCATTACCACGAGTGTTGTGTGACATGCGCTAAAATCGTGCTTGCGCAAAGTTTTAGTAAGATCATTTTGCATAATCATTACGTTGTCTTGACATGTTTTCTTTTCGCTGTTTTATTTTTTTTGTCTTTGGTGAGAAAAAAACATGACAATCTTTGGTTAGAAACAATCATGACAATCTTTGTGAGAGACAATCATGACAATCTTTGGTGAGCGACATATAATGTTTATAATATAAATGTATAAATATATGTATAAATATGTATATATGACATATATCTATAAATAATAACATAAAGTCTCCAACACTCAGAGAAATGAGTGGGGCTTTGTCCAAATAGCGATGCTCTCTTTGCCAGTGTATGTGTCATCCTGACCTAGTTTTGACTGCTAAAATAGCGTATTAGGCTACATCCGTTCTCTGCTCGTGCTGTTAGTCAGAAAGTTATGACACGTGGCGACATACATCTTGCCAAATAATCCTCGCGGTTCACGTCAACAACCTGGCAACTGTTGAGCAGCTTCACCGCTGCAACGATAGCTGTTAGCTGCTCAATGTTGGTACAATAATGTAGTTAATTAATAAAATGATAATGTAGATAATGGCTATAAAACTTGAATTTAATAATAGAATTCTAATAAATGATAGATTCTTAAACTATGGCTTTGTTCATTCAAATTTCAGCTCAATTCCCTACTTCAATAATAGTTCTGTATTTGGTAAACTCTAAATTGTTAAAAGATTTTATTTCAATTAATCTTCAGATCTTTTGTACCGGCTGCCCCGTAGTGAACACAAGCTGTAAATAAATTCTCGGATTGTAAAGAAAATAGCGTGCAGGCAGCCATTTTAATTGTATGAATTTCCAAAAAATTTTGTTTATTATGGGAGCAAATTTATTGCGTATGTTATTTGTACCTTTAAATATATTGTTCTTATTTGTACTGCTGTTCTTGTGACCTCCAATTATCCGTTCGTACGGTAAAGACAAACACACGAAATTGTTAAGAGAAAAAATTTTTATTGAATGGCATCATAGGCATGATACCTTCTTGTACAGTGCATTATTCTAGATATTTTTCGAGTTAGACAATATGACCAGCAGTAAAAATATGTAAACAGGGTAGTAAGATAATCGTACATTAATCATATTTGCTTTCGTGGAGAAAACTGTTCACGTCAGCAATGGATTATTAAACGGGAAAAATGCACTGGCTTCACGCAACATTTTAGCCTGGCTTATAATTTGAGCTATCGTACATTAACCAATAAACAAAGCACTAGATGCGAAGGAGTCTCAGTTCACTAATATCACAATATGCGGCACGGATATTCACTTCACTTAAAACACTGAAACATGGCTTCACACTTCATCACATATGGCTTTACACAATTACGTTAAACACGAAAGTCACGGCACCATTTGCTGCTCCAGTTACTGCCAGACTTGCTGCTCCTGTTACTGCCAGACTTGCTGCTCCTGTTACTGCTGCCCTTGCTGCTCCTGTTACTGCCACACTTACTGCTCCTGTTACTGCCACTCATGCTGCTCCAGTTACTGCCAGACTTACTGCTCCTGTTACTGCCACACTTGCTGCTCCAGTTACTGCCAGACTTGCTGCTCCTGTTACTGCCAGACTTGTTGCTCCAGTTACTGCCACCCCTGCTGCTCCTGTTACTGCCTCACTTGCTGCTCCTGTTACTGCTTTTAACTTCTTTACTGTAATCAAATTTAATCAGCCGCTCCCAGCGGCACCGGCGTTGTTTAGTCAGTGAGCGCTCGATCTCTAAACCAAATAAATTTCCACTCTTCACTCATTGGATGATCATAATAAACAATAAACATCATTTAAATATGTTAAATTCGATTCATGTTCTCATTTACAAAATTCTGGCTATTATTTTAGCTTGTTTCCGAGAGCTCAGTTGTTTTTTATGGTATACTAAACGCAGTTCGCTGTCTTACTAGATAAAAATATATAGCATCGAAGCCAAAGAAAACTTTACCTGGCTATTCATAAGACATCGAAGATTCGAATCCTATAGAAATGGCCACTTCTGAAAAAAATTCCTTGCGATATTTCTGCGCCGCGTATTTATTGGATTTCTTTATTGTTATTTATTGGTGTTTCTTATTGAATGGTCTTACGAAGGCCACAAGAATGCCCCCACACTTCGCCTTTGTTCAATTCTTGCACCGATCGTGAAAGGCATCACGTGAAATTGAAGTCAACGTATGAAGCTGCAGGGGCTTTTTGTTTAAGTGCCTTGAGTGAAGACAACTTTCGAAAATATAGATTCTGGAAAATTGATATTTTTCTTTGTTGTGAAATTTTAATGCCAATCAAGATATATGTAATAGGTACATCAACAACAGTTTTATTCAGAATGCAACATGGGATGGACAGAATTACACTGAATAATCGATGGCGCTTGTGATGCAGTTGAAGGCAAAATATTCATATACATATATTTGGTATTTATATATTAAGCCCCATTTCTACGAAATATAAATAATTGGCCTTCGCTATTTCACAGAACGAACGAGATTTCGTAAATTTTCCAGATCACGTTTCAAGAATTTAGGTTTGATTGCATCATACATGACCTTGGGGCTGAAAGATAAATTTTGTTTCATGGACATCCAGTAACTTTTTTGGTAACCGAGAACTAAATAATTATGAAGTCTCTGTGAACTTTTGATTAAGTTTCCTCCTAACAATGCAACCGTGAATTTCAAATCCCCCCCTCAAATAAAAACAAAATTATTTCGTGTATGAATCTGAGGTGCGGCTTGTGTTTTTTCCACTTTTATTCTTCACTAAATGTTTTTTTCCACTTTTATTCTTCACTAAAGCTTGTCGGAAATTCAAATGGGGAAAAATCTACGGGAATAAAGGCTCCAATTTAGAACTGGTCACCTGATGCCTGCCTGACAGCTGCGCAGGATCCATTGAAGGTTCAGATATGCGGCCGGGGAAATATATTGCTGACAATGATTGCACTATATATTTAAGACCTGTTTCCATGTTATTTGTTAATATTAGGATATGTCGTTTAATGTTCTGTTTTCTTTAATTTTAATTTATAGCTTTTATGGATCTTGTTTGTTGTTATGTTCTTTTACTACATTTACACGCAGTCCATCATCGATGGATCTGTGGTTGAGAGTAATTCCTTTCTGACCAATAATACGATAAAAACCTTTTTAAAATCACACCATATATGAAAAAATTATAAACGCAATGCAGTTCTTAAGAAAGCATTACGCTTAAATTAATGATCGAGCATCGTGCCTGATGATAGCATTCTTCCATATCAATAATATTTCTGTGCCCATACATTTACACATTTCTATAGAATTGCGAGTGACTCCTTTGTTCATATACGACGCGTATTTCTAATAAATTCTGTAGTTTCTACTAAATTATATTTCTTCACACGACCATTTTTTCATCCAATTAATCGTCCGCTCCGTGATGTGCGGAGTTTCGATTTTTTTTCAGAACGTCGCTTTAGTTTTTCCCGCCTTAACAGTTTAACCTTGCATTCATGTTTCTTTCTCACCTTCTCCCTCACTTACGACCCTGAACTCGAGGGACTTCTTGTTAAGGTTACACTCTAATTATTATTATCGTTCAAAGCAACAAGGTTAGACCGTTATTATTGCTGTCATTCCATGCAACAAGGTTAGACCGTTATTATTGCTGTCATTCCATGCAACGAGGTTAGACCGTACTTATTGCTATCGTTCAATGCAACAAGGTTAGACCGTATTTATTGTTATCGTTCAATGCAACAAGGTTAGACCGTTATTATTGTAATCATTCCATGTAACAAGGTTAGACCTTAACCATTGTTATCATTCCATGCAACAAGGTTAGACCGTTATTATTGCTGTCATTCCATGCAACAAGGTTAGACCGTTATTATTGCTATCATTCCATGCAACAAGGTTAGACCGTTATTATTGCTATCATTCCAAGCAACAAGGTTAGACCGTGATTATTGTTATCATTCCAAGCAACAAGGTTAGACCGTGATTATTGTTATCATTCCATGCAACAATGTTAGACCGTAGTTATTGTTATCATTCCAAGCAACAAGGTTAGACCGTAATTATTGCTATCATTCCATGCAACAAGGTTAGACCGTATTTATTGCTATCATTCCATGCAACAAGGTTAGACCGTAATTATTGCTATCATTCCATGCAACAAGGTTTGACCGTACTTATTGTTATCATTCCATTGTATCGTAGTATTGCGTAGTAACCATTGTATTGCCATTCAACAAGGTTCCATTTATTGAAGAGAATATGCCAAGTTTAAAGAATATAGCATTGTTTTTCTCATGTTGTCTATAATCAAATTTATAATTGCCTTCATGGGCAATTAAAACCAGCGTTAAACGCATTCACTTGCCTGTATGTTAACAATTTATAGTACTGTTTTCAATAGCCTACAATTTGTCTTCAATTCTCGACTAGCTTCGTGCTGTTTAAAAATTTGTTTTCTCGATCCATATTCAACTGTCTTGAATCATGTGTTCAGTTTGCTTCACATTCCTACACAATTGGTGCTAGGCGAGAGCGCAATTGTCTTCTATCCTTCACACAATAGTTATTTGTCCATTACACTATAATTTGTCACAAATTGTGGTAAGATGCATCTAGCTTAAGTGCGTTTACAATAGATTCGCGGTGTATAGCACAAGGCTTTTCCCAGTATCCATTTTAAACAATTTTATCATTTGCACGCGTGTTTCCGGTCCTTCACATAACTATCTTGTCACACTCGCACAGTTGGTTGGCTCGTTGCACGGAAACCGGATCCCTTGTTACGCATCGGTAATTGAGTGATACTTATTTGCCTTACCAAAAAATGCAGTCCATATTCCATGTTAAAAGGAAAAAAAATTCAATAGGATCAGTTTCATTTGGTGAATAGATAGAACTAAAAAATTTTCACTGATTCAAAAAAATGCAAATGATAAAATGGCAATATATTCTTTCGGTGAAGAATAGAAGAATACGAGTAAAATAAAATGAAAATTTGTATCATTATTCACTTGAAGTCGATGCATTACTACAATCAAATCACTTCTGTAACGGTGCGAAATGACATCTTTCGTTAAATAATATCCGTGCATACGCATACCATGTACTAACATTTTACACATATAATACGTGTCTAATTCATGCTGCGATACCATGACAGTTGGTGCAAGCAAACAACCTGCCTGTAAAGGACGTGTTGGGCTCGTCCGACCCCTACGTCAAAGTTTGTCTCTTGCCAGATCGCAAGAAGAAGTTCCATACCAAAGTTCATCGGAGGAACTTGAACCCTGTCTTTAATGAGACTTTCATCTTCAGGTTGGTTATTTTGCGCAAGTTTTTACAATCTTCAACTGTAGTGCGCTCCTGGTCATCAAAAATTTCCAGTATTTGAGGGAAACAAAATGAAAATAAACATGTGTTTGGAAATCGAAAGGGCATACCGCAGATTCTTCTCACATTTATCAGGAACTAATTCTTATTAGAGCAGATATCTCAATATTGCATATTTTTATAGTGATTCTTTCTTTAATTTACATTTCAGTATTTCCGGAATTCCCGTAGCTCAAAATTATAGAGGCAAATTATTTCAATACATATTAAATCCATTCATACAATCATTTTCCTCGTGACTTGAATTGACGCGAAAAGCTAATGCAAGAGTCACAGCTCCATTACAGCTTACATGTCGCGCCTGGCATCGCATGACTGCCCTGAGCAGATCAAACCTGAGACTATACTTTCAAAACTCGCTAAGTGAACGTAAGTACTTACGCTCTATTTTCTTGTCTATGATTGGTAGATTTTGCTTGAAAAGCCGTCAATGATTGGCTGATGAACTTACGATCTCTTAACTTTTTTTGAAAGTATAGGACCTGAGAGCTTATCTTGCAGTGCCTCACTGATGGCAGACTCAAGGAAATATAAGGCCTAAGAGCTGTGTAAAAATTCACGTGTAATTCTAAAGGAGAGTTTAATGCGGATAGGCTGAGCCCAGGCTCGCTCAAATGAAGCTGCGCTCTCCGTTGCCGCTTCTTTGTACAAAAGATTTCCTTTCACTTAGCGCTCGTGTATTGCGAGAACACTTTAAAGGTTATTGGTAAGTTTTTTTTTCAAATAACTCAATAAGTAATAAGTAATTTGAGAAGATTCTTTAAAGATACTATGAATTTTTGTGGAGTTTTCTTTGCTATTAAGTTTTTAGTGAATTTGCGATTCAATGAATTTTTGTGGAGTTTTCTTTGCTATTAAGTTTTTAGTGAATTTGCGATTCAAGCAAACGAGTGATATTATTACGTAATTTGAGAATAAATACGCGGTCAGGAATTGTTGTTAATCATAATAGCGATCGCAACGACATCATAGGCCAGGTGAGGCCACGTTATCATAGGCCAGGTGAGGCCACATTATCATAGGCCAGGTGAGGCCACGTTATCGTAGGCCGGGTGAGGCCACATTATCATAGGCCAGGTTAGGCCACGTTATCAGAGGCCAGGTGAGGCCACGTTATCATAGGCCAGGTGAGGCCACGTTATCATAGGCCAGGTGAGGCCACATTATCATAGGCCAGGTGAGGCCACGTTATGACTGACCACAGCCTTTTTATCACCAGCTTGATAGAGTGTTTTCTCACATTCAGGCTATAATTATAGGCAGATTTTTAGATTTTCCCTTTTAGATTTCGTGGATTAAATAGATGAGCAAAATTCTTTTGCCGCACTTTAGGTCATCAGAATTCGCCTTCATTGTGAAAATTGCATGCATTATCGTGAGCGAACAAACAGAATGTACAGTAGTCGAACATTTATGATCCGCAACAGAACTTTTCGTTGAATGCACTTGGAGACCCAAACCTACTTGAATTTTTTTAAGCTGTTGTGGAAAAGCTACGCAAAAGCTTTCAGGGATTGTTCTTGTAATTGTTTGTACTCTCGGAGAGTCTATTTCTTTGTATGTAGGGAACTCGAGCGTCAGATATCGAAATAATTTTATCTCTATGGAAATTTTTGCTGACATTGATTATTTTTAAAGATTGAATGACACTTTAATATACTGTTATAGACATGTATGTATTGGCCATTACCATCACGATTTACGAGAATATATCGTCATCCGTGTGACGATAAAATAAATACAACAATAATGTATATTAAAAACAAGAACCTTGTGACCTCGAACGCGGCTCTATAGAGTGAACAAACCTCCACTTTAAACCCATTTTAAAAAAATACACACGTGCTGCGAGCGTTTGGGACCTCCAGGTCACCATAAGCCGCTGAAATCTGCAGCGCTGCGGCCAATGAATCATTTGAGCCAGACAAGAAATCGCGCGCTAGGAAGAAATTGACTAGTTGATACACGAAATAGTTTACTTCCGGACTTTATATTCTAAATAAAAATGTTTAAGTTAAAAGAAATAACTGCCTGGAAAGAAATTAGTTGGTTTAAACGGAAGTGCTATGAAGGAAGTCAACAGTTGATACACAAACTCGCATTTCTCGAGAAAAATTATTCACTTTTTCAGAAGTTCGTCTGGATATAAAATGTGTATCACTTGAAGCCGAACACCTATTTGATGTGAATTAAGTTATCAGGTCATATCGAAAGTTTTCTAAGATGAGAGAAAGTCATCAGTTGATAGAACAAATTATTTGGCTGAAAAGAAAGACGTTCTGCATCGAAGTAAGCCTTGCAGCAATAAAGGAAATCTTTCGGTCGGAAAACTGTGTCTGGAACTGTTTGGTTTGGCCTGGCTTGCATTTTTTGACGCTGATTCTCCTGTGTTGGTCGGGAAAAGGATATAAAGAATGGGGAAAAATATTGTGCCACTGAATGTTGCCTTCAAAGCCGGATGCTGCCTTTCTAATGTCTGTTGAAATTTTTTTAGAAAATATCTAGAATTCACAAGAAAATGTAAACGCATTAAGTAACATTTCAAGGTATGAAGTGGATCTTTTCAACCTATTTATTTTTCGTTTCATTCAATGTAAATTCACGTTTATAGACTATGTTGTAGGAATTATTCTGTACTCCATTGTATTAATTTAAACATTGATGTGTGGTGCAGGTTGTGATGCGCAACGTGCAGTACCACTGCCAGCAGAGTGTGGAGCTCACCTACACCATGGACATACTCACCACCAAGCAGGTCTGGGTCTTATTTTATCACATGTTATGCCTATAGTCTAAGGTGGGCAGTAGCGCGCTACATTTTCAGTCGCGGTAGCGGTAGCGGCGCTACATTTAGAGTATGTAGCGGTAGCGTTAGCGCCCGCTACATTTAAGCAATTGTAGCGGTAGCGTTAGCGCCCGCTACATTTAGAGCATGTAGCTGTAGCGGAGCGGCCGCTGCATTTCAAAGTGTTCATCACTATAGGCCCAGCTCTGCCTATAGTGATGACCACTCAATGATTTATCTTATCAAACTGATCTGTAGCATTCAATTCTCAGCAGAACGATATAAAATTATTGTATTATCGACTTAATTACTAACTTGTTGACTTTTTAATTTTTTACTTGATAAAATACGTGGTCGTTATACTGTTCACTGCTTGAGTATTGTATACAAAAAAAAATTTTCACACAGACATCACATTAAAAAAAATGCCGCATCAGCGGTGAAACAGCGATCTCGTTATAACGAAAGATCGACGGCGCTATGAGGTTCGTTATAGCGTGACAAGGCTGCACATCAGCGCGCGGTGCTACGTCGTCCTTACGTCGGAGTGCAAACAATGCGCGGTTAAAGCTGCGCTTCATATCGCAGGCTGCGCTTCATATCGCAGGCTGCGCTTCATATCGCAGGCTGCGCTTCATGGCGCGGTATCGCAGGCTGCGCTTCATGGCGCGGTATCGCAGACTGCGCTTCATGGCGCAGTATCGCAGGCCGCGCTTCATGGCGCGGTATCGCAAGCCTCGCAGTATCGTCTCGTCAAAATTCCTTCGCTGTTCTCGATGCTCTTCGATGACTGGCGAAGCCATGGAGAAAAAGTGTGAATTCGATTTTTGGAGTTAATAAAAAAATGAGTACGTTTTTATGGGTCGTTTGAGATGTGATGATGCGTGTGAGGTTATGATGGTGCGTGCGGGATTGTGAGAATGTGTGTAAGGTTTTACGTTGCTTCTAATGCTAGATGGTTACCAGATTGCAAATATTCCTTCGAGCCTGTTATTATTTTCAAGCAACTTCAACGACGTCTTCAGGTTGGTTCGTAAGGATTGTCATGTCATGTAGTCATATACTTGTTGTGATGCCCCAAAAATTAAATATGATTTTTACGATATTATTTTTAGTGGGCGATTGTCATATTGATCATCTTGAGTGATGATGATATCTCCCGAAGATGGTACTATTAACGCGTATCGCTCCGATGTCTGCTGGATTGTTTAGTTGAGTATAAGATTGTTTTGAATTGATCGTACGAAAGTTTTGTTCGAAATTTAGTTCCTGTATCCAAATCTATGATCTGACAAAGGAATTATTTCCCTGTTCTTCCATCTAAGTTTTCAACGACTTTTCCAGAGTTAGTCTCTTCAGTAAGCTATATCGTTTAGGTTTTAAAGAACTTTTTATGACCGAATCCTAAATATCGACCCACTTACAGAAATAAATTCGTTTCACTGGATTACTGCTTCAGTTCTCACATAAGATCAATCAATTTAAAAACTGACCTAATTTTTAATCTATCTAACAGATGAAATAAACTTTTTTTCACATCTTCAGAGCAAATCCTGTGCCATGACAGCATGTACACGTATACTAATTCGAGTTATATAACCTCCTTGTACTTGGGCGTGAGTATATGTGCATTTGCAAATTCAAACCAAAAGTTACTACTATTAATCATTTAGTGCATTTTTTGTAGACCTCTTTGGTGTCTATTTTTGCCACTTGAACTGGAAGCCAACGAGGGAAATATCGAGCTTTGGTGTTGAGGGGAGATCCGCTCGGCGAGCTCTCGACTCGGCACTCCAGATCTCAACGGAGGTCGACAACCGCCAACTGGATCACCGAGATCGATGTGTTGCGCCGCGCATTGCAATTCAATAGCAGCTCCTATATGATTTAATGAAGCATCTTATCAACGGAAGAATGGCTTCTCGTCGGTGCAACTCGTTTTTTATGGCCCGTGGCCCGTTAGATCCATCACATGTATGTGGGGCAAACCGGGAACTGGGTTAACGACAGATTATCACGATTGATTCAAATATTGAAAGGACGATATGAATGATACATTGAAGCTAGGAATTTTGCTTCAAATACGTTAAGGGACTTTCGTTTGAAGTTTTAGTAAGAAGCTTCATTTGTTCGATGGAGCGATGAAACAGCTCAATTAGCCATCCAACAAATTCTGCGCAAGGCACGCGCGATTCTAGTACAGTTTATCAAAATAAATTTTTACTGGAACATAACTGCTGAGGGCTCTGTTGTAAAGGAATCAGAGATGACCAATAGACGTTTTTCACCCGACAAGTGCCACTACATTACCTCGACGTCAGGCACACGCCCGTCTGTTTGCCGAGTTCATGTCACGTTGAGCACGAAGCGATTTTTGCCGTGTGCCTGAGTGGCGAACCCTGTATATTTCGCTGGCAAATAAGCCACAGCAATATTTGCTTTCTATTGGAGACAATGCACCAGACGCATCCTGTAATCGGAGCGCACTCTTCCGAACAATGAATTGAGACAAATGAAATGACACTTAAACTGAGCAATGTGTTTCATTTTCTGCGTGTCTCGGATCCGTGCACAAGCGATATCGATCACAGGGGTTTAGTGTTATTCGAATTTTATCGTAATTGATAAGCGAAAATCTATTTTCACCGACAAATATTTTCTCTATCGCAAGTTTTCCCCTAATAATTATTGTTCTCTATAGAAGCATTGGTACCAAATAAGTACACTTCAAAAATTGTCCTGAAAAAGTCAATACATTTTTCAGGATTTAAAAAATTAGAATAAATTGGGAGACAATTTGATAGCAGATCAATCACCCATAACCTCACTTTCAGATAACCACTGTAGACTACTTCTGGGCGCTAAATTTCTTCTCATCTTTCTCGCTTCCCTGCCAGAGATTGCTCCATATAACCGACCACTTTTGAGCAGTGAGCTGCATGAGGTTTGCTAGCCCCGAGACCAGAAGACATTACTGGTCTGCCTTACTGCCCTAGAGTTCTCTCGTAACCTCGTTAGTTGCAGTGGCTTCCTTGCAACCTAATCTCGAATAACGGACCAGTCTCACGGCCTCCGTATGTAACACGGTCATAAATTGCAACTCTGATTTAGAAGCTTCGTTGAGGCCGCAACAACTGAATTAGAAGCAAATCTTTCATGGCCAAGAAACGCAATTAAACTTTCAGGATTTTTAAAACGTGTCCGATGCTAAAGCACAGAGGCCTGATTTTTTTAATTAAAGCACCGCATGCTTTAGCACGAGCAGCGATCATGGATAATAACATGATGGGATACAGATACAGAATATAGATACATAATCGCAAATTTGAAGTGCAGTTCCACTTGCATATTCTTATTGATAACAGCATAGTAAAATTGCATATTTTTCTCTGAAATCAAGCATGGGTTATTGTTCTATAACACAATTGCTGCCTGTTGAGCCGATTTTGCAAGGAGAAATTCCCTATGCTCAAGTTTCCAAAAGTTTTTTTATGGTCAAAGTTTCTGAGTAGTTTAGTTCAAGGTCTTACCAGGAGTAGATGATGTTAATGATTAAGTTCAAGACGTTACCATGACTAGATTATATTAATGATGAACATACAATATGCCGTAGCATGAACCGAACTCACTAAAATATTTCACTCCGGAGTTATGTCTGAACTTATAAGTAAGGAAATGAACGACGAAATAAGCTTCGTCACCATGGAAACGGACTGCTGAAGGTCTGAAAATATAAATTACTTATAGCGTCCATGTGAAATTGTGCTTTCGCTTTCCTTCTTAAATTAAATGGAAGGATACTCTCATATATAGCGTACGGATGCACACAGACTTAAAAACTCACAGGAACTTAAATGAGTTTTCTTTGATTTTCATAACTAGAACTAAAATAAAAATAATTACAAGACATCAGCATGATGTGAGAGTGATGCTGCAGTGAAAGAAAACACATTATTATTATTATTATTTTTGAATTATGGAACTTCGAAACTCGCTCTTTTCAAAGCTTGAAGAGACTGCGCACCTTCAATCGTGAAAACAGTTCGTTTTTATATTCAAATTCTGGTCTTTTGCTTCCTATTTATAATTGAGTTTGGTAAATAGTGAGCATAGTTTCAGCTGGAAGCTTCATATTTTTTATTAACTTGTTAAAGCACATGACGAAAAATCTGACGAAACTTCGTTAATAAATAAAGGCACCTTGTGAGTGCTAATTGAAACAAATTAGCTTCGTCGACGATGAAATAAACAATAAAATTCTGATGAAAATAGCTGTATAATGAGACGGCAGATGACGACAGAAAACAGCAAGTCATTTTTAAGTACACGTATCGTATGAAAGAAATATGAGACACAACTGCTAACAGTAACGCAGAACATTAATAACATACGCAGAACATTAATAATAAACCAACGCTCATTGAAATTGTTGACTCAAAACAATATTTAATTTTAACATAAAACTAACAGCAGCATATTCAATATAAAATTAACATTGAGCAAAATTTAAATCAAGGAAATTTTGTTTGGGTCCATTTTAGCGTAATTGATTTTTTCAAATTCGCAAGTTACTCGTAGAATATATTACATTTTTATAAACCGGGAATGTATTAATTCTCTGTTCCTAAGCGAAGCAATTAAAAGCAGATTGAAGGGTACGTCTAAAGATCGTAACATCGACTGAAAATTTTTAAAAATTCAAATTGGAAATTTTTTTAAATTATTGTCACGAACGAGGCTCGATCCATTAATTTTTACGAGTCGACTTTTCATTAAGTTCCAAGTTTCAGGCAGCCTGCACAATTCTATCTGTTCGTCAAAAAATAATATTGTTAATATAATAATTAGCACAAACAATAGAACGCAATTAATTATTAAATAACGTGAAGAACGCGTTCTTTGTATTTAATGGCACACCTTCTCAGATTAAGATATTTGTTGATTATTTAAGAAAAACAAATCGTTGCCAAATTACCAATTAATGAAAAGGTACACTAACGCATTGCATGCGACAATCCGAGAAGTTTACTCAACCCTTGGCTGTCGTGATTTACGTTATTGATAAAATTAAAATTGTGCTTGCCGTCGAAAATCAAGCCAAGATATGATTTTAATCATCTACGGAATCCAAAATTTCTCCAGTAAATGTGATGTCTCCTAAAATGGGAACTGGTCTGGCAGTAAAAAACATAACTCAGTACTCACTGCAGTGAGTGACAGAGAGCGCATTTCTCGTCGACGAAAACGTGAAGTCACGGACGGACAGACAGACGGACGGGCTGACATGGCGAGCACAATAGCGCCTTTTTTCCATAAATGAGAAACTGCGCTAAAACATCACTTAGTTTTGTATGCGGGAGCCCTCAATTTGTTCGCTGAAAACTATCTTGTTCACAAATCCACCGACACTCTGTAAACGATCGCAGAATTCATAAAAAGCAATAATAAGATTTAAAGATATAATCATTTATTTATATTTTCTGATTTATTGCAAGATTTTTTTATTGTTTGTTCAACAAGAAATCTAGAGTTCAAAAATTTATTCTACACGATAGTCGGAACGTTGTGCATTAATATTTCAAAGCCATAAAATGACAAACATTAGCAATAAAAATTTTTGTAAGAATCTTTCTAGACGGTTTCTAAAGTCCAGCAAGCTAGAGAATATAATTGTTCTCAATTGTCCATGCGGCGTGTTAGAATATATTTCAACTTGCCACCTAGCATTATTTATCTGCTATCTTTTTGTTGATGGCATATTAATTAATATTCTCCACGAAACACAAAATCGTTTTCAAACTAATCGCGATCGTGGCATCGCGTTGTGGCTGATGTAGCACATCACTCTGTCTATAAAATTGCGATTCTCAATAACGTCTACACAAAACTTTTCACAGCCTTCATATAAGGCATAGCCAAGAAACTGTTCGCGCTTGTATTATAAGTTAGAATTTAACACTCTTTACTGATTGTGTTTATGCTGATTTGTGTGAAGGAATATGCTCATTGGGGCTGCATCAGAGTAAACACGATATGATCGTAGCCAAAATTACAATGATGACATGTTTGAAATATAAGCTGAATAGGAAAATTATCGGCATACGGCAACTTTTTCTCCTGTGCACGAGAATTTTTATTAGAATGTATCGAATCCAAAAAGTTCATCTCTGCCCAGGTTGAAGGTAGTTTACTGTATCCGGCGAACGGACTTTGCACGTCATTTCGTGATTGGTTTCGCTGAGTATTGTTATGGGAGCTTTTGTTCGACTAATGATCTTTCACGGTCCTATTGTCCCAGAAATGCAATTGACTGAACTGAGGGGAGCGCTCGGTTGCTTCACAAGCTGTCGTCGTCCCGTGACTGCCAATACTTCGTGTTCAGGCCAAACGAGTTGCCGCGTGTATAAAAAGAACCTATGTTTATCATAGGGTAGTTATTTGGAGACATTCGTCGCTTGTTGTATACTTGCATACGCTACATTCGACTTGCATACGAGACACTTGGGAACTACAGGAAGTACGCCATTGGATTTTTACCCTTTCCATGCATAAAGGAGTTTAGAAAAGATATTTTAATCAATTCGTATTATATCTACTTGAAAGTTGTCGCAGTATACAAGCTCTTCTTTTGTGCCATTCTTTTGAGCAAAATTTTAATCTGAAGCTTGCGGGTAATTTCATATACCTGCCAACCAAACTTCAATTCGTCATTGAATCCCTTTCAGAATTTAACTATCGTTGAATAACATGGAGGCTAAAGCAGCGTCCATTTGTAACACCCAAATGCTTTCGGTGACATTTCATTGTGTTATTCCCACATAAATTACGAAAGTCTATTAGTAGGCGGAGGCGCCACATTCACAGCCACAGCCTGCAGAACGAAGGGTCCCGTGGGAAATGTACCTGAGAGCCGCACGCAGCCTCGCGTTGGTTCCACCCCTCGGTTCATACAGGAGGACATTGAACCTATAATTGCGAGCGTGGGTCGAGAGACGGAAAAAATAAAGCGAAATTTGCATTCTTGAGCGCGTGGTCCCAGAAGTATTCTCTTAAAGGCTATAGAATTTTCTCTGGCAAACGTAAATCAAGGGTTCGGAATAAATTAGGTCGATGAAAGTCTTGAAGTTTTGCAAATTATTTTCACCGTTGGGAATTCCTCGGAACATATATTTTACGTGTCATGTAAATGAGGTTTGGCTGCATCGTTAGATACCATAATGCTGCTCTTTCGAAGAATTTGTGTCATGACAGTATTCAGCACTCTTGTCATGACATGAAAGTGACATTATTTAACCCTCCTAGTTGGAACTATCCTTGTTCTTTCACTGCTAATGTTCCCTCGTATTATTACACCGTTTGCTTAATAATGTTGAAACTAATATAATAATAATGCAAATTTATTGCTCCTATTCATGTTTTTTTGGGGTTCTTCTTACTTATTTTTGTAAATCGGCATAAGCTCTATTGTGACACCAAAGACTGGTACACTTGTGGGAAGGTAAGAATATGGCACTACCTTGAATCTATGTAACACGCGTGATTTCAACCTATCTATCAATTTTTTTATTAATCAATTATCACGTGAATTCTCTCAATGAGTTCAATTACCTGGAGCAATACTATCACTACTCGCCTATAATTAAGTACACTTAGCGGTCGTTTTCTCGTTTATGATTGGTGGGTTTAACTTGAAAATCCATCAGTGACTGGCTGATAGAGTTACGAACTCATAACTATTTTTGATAGTATACTACCCTGGGCCATACTTTCAAAAAAGTCATGAGATCGTAAGTTCATTAGCCAATCATTGACGGTCTTTCAAGCAAAATCCACCAATCATAGACAAGAAAATAGATCGTAAGTACTAACGTTCACTTAGCGAGTTTTGAAAGTATGGCCCCTGACCAGTAACAATAAATTGTATGTGACACGCACGCGTGCAGCAAGACGTGCGTGACCTGGGCGAGCTGATGCTGAGTCTGTGTTACCTGCCAACGGCTGGTCGTCTCACCGTCACCGTCATCAAGATGAGACGTCTGCGAGCCTTAGACATCACCGGCTCCTCTGGTGAGTCTCGACATCACCGGCTCCTCTGGTGAGTCTCACCATCACCGGCTCCTCTGGTGAGTCTCGCCATCACCGGCTCCTCTGGTGAGTCTCGCCATCACCGGCTCCTCTGGTGAGTCTCGCCATCACCGGCTCCTCTGGTGAGTCTCACCATCACCGGCTCCTCTGGTGAGTCTTGACATCACCGGCTCCTCTGTGGTGTTAACTGCGCTCTAATGAAGAAACGACCTCCTAACATTAATTATTAACTAATTATGCACTACCAGGAGTAAATGCACCCTTTGGCGAGCTGAGTGCACGCCTCAAAGATTTCGACGTGTAAAAATAACTTATTTGCTCTTTTATTTGATTAAAACAAAAGCTAATTAACTATACACGATGTTGGTGTTTAATCAATCTCCCTGCTGGCTGAGCTGTCATCGTTCGTGACGTGCGTTGAACCTATTTCAGAATTTCGATTCCCGAAGCGAAAATTAGATGTCAAATGGGAGTTTTCCGATCAAAATTTTTGCTCAATTTCGAGCGCTGGCCACTCGAATATTTTGTAAAACTTATGCTCCAAATTATTGGACTTTCATCCGCACTTTAAGTTTGCGAATGAGAAAAGAAAAACAAATCAGGAATGCCGATGGAAATTTAGCTTGATGTCAGCTCTCATTTTTCAAAATCATTTCTCGACAGTTCTCGTTCTTGATTTCAGTCTCTTTTTTTTCGGCTCGCGCTCTCTTTAGTTGTATTGAAGAGCCTTCCAAGATGCGATGAATATTGTAATGAAAATATATTGTGGATGGCTTCAGTTTTATGAGCAACTCGAATAGCCGAATGAATATTGATAGTGAGGTTTTCTCACATAATTTTCTAGCCAGTTTTTGGATAGTCGATGCATTTTCAGCATCAAGTGTTTTCCAGTTCTAAGAAACGACATTGGAAAATGACCATATTTGTGTCCGGAAGCGCCGGTGCTTCAATAAGATCCAGGAATTTATATTCGTCAACAGATCCGTACGTGAAGGTGATCGTCATGTGTCAAGGCAGGCGCATCAAGAAAAAGAAGACGAGCGTCAAGAAGGCCACGCTAGACCCCGTCTACAACGAGTCCCTCGTCTTCGACGTGCCAAACGAGAACGTCGACGATGTCACTCTACTCGTTAAGGTCATCGATTACGACAGGTGAGTATCATTTAATGATGGCATCAACAAAAGTGATATGATGGATGACAATCCTCGATGTTAATCATTGAGCCACGAGTTTTTAATTCAATTTTATTGTGCGATAATTTGATTTAATATTTTCATTTCTCACGCTGAAACAAGATCAGTATTTCAGTAATTAGTTTGAATCAATAGGTATTACTTGAAATCAAATTATAAGGTAAACCTGCTGAACTACAAAAAATTTAATTGAATAAATATTACGTTAGGCACTGAATTAGTATTGTGGAGGAAATTGGCGAATTTCAAAACTAGTAGAATGAAACATTTAGATTTTAGATTTATTGTCCGTTTGTTGCAGTTAAGATTTGGCGAAATTCCCAATCACACGTCCTGGCTTTCCAGAGCTGTTCTTTATTGGTTAAATTAATGACAACTCCATGTGAAACTCCCCCATAGTCTATCCATTATATACCTCCCCCTGAAGAGTCTATCCATTATATAATATACGGTCGGTATTTCTCCCTTGCCCTGAAGTCCATGAAGCCGATTTACAAGTTACTAAGTGAGTTTTCCAGCAAGAAATAATGTCGTTTGTAATTAAAGTGGATGCTTTATTCATAATTTCCTCGCTCGTTCCTTACATCTCATGATGTAATGTTGTTAAACTCGAGCAACTCGTTATAATGAGTGCAACGGCTCTAATGGCATTTTTTTAATCGAAAATGTTCCGTAATTTTAGATAGCATTCTCTACGCAGACTCTAATTAAAGGCCACTCTTGGCATAATTCTGCGTCGCTCGCGTCTTCGATATTGGCTACGGAATTCGAGAGCGCAGGTCTCGCTAAAATGATGAGTAATTCGGCTCCTTCCACAATGATTTTAAAATTTTCGTGCTTTAGCAATGTGCATAAAAATTCTTAACGTTCCAGCTCGCGGTTCAATCGAGGTGCTCGTTTGGAACATGCCTTGTATTTCTTTGAATAAGTTGAAAGCAATGTGCATGTTTAAGTAATTGCCTCAAAATTTTAAGCAGAATTTTTACAATGCAGTCCACTACACTGAATTCTAGGGAGAGCTTATGTTTAATTTAGATTCTTTTATATAATCAAGCTTAAGAGGCATATCTTGCAGGCTTGGAGGAACGAATTTCACATCTAAATACCTTATCTGTAAATAATGGTAACATCGAGTTATCTTTAATAAAAATATTGAATAAAGCAAACTATTTCAGGCAATAAACAAAAATATTGAGTATTTTACGCCAAAATAATATTAAAAATATTATTTATTTCGGAAGGCTGGGAGCGAACGAGTTGCTGGGAGCTGTTGTGATCGGGTCCGCGGCGCTGGGGCTGGGCAGGGAGCACTGGCAGGAGATGCTGGAGTGCCCACGACGCCCCGTGGCCCAGTGGTACCCTTTGCTGGACAGCGTGCCCGACAACCTGCCTACCTCCCCACTCAGGGGCAAGCTGTCCTCCTGCAGCAGCAACAATTAGAAATTAACTTGTGGAGGTAAGTAAGTCATTGTCTTACAGATGCAAAACTTACGAGTTACTAGACGAATTTTAGATGGTTAATTTTGAGATACAGACAAATTTACGCTGGTCATTGTTATGGATGTAGGAGTGCTTTTCTAACCAAAATTTTATTTTCAATTGATAACTCGCAGGTTTGCCCGGTGTTGCGCAGGATAGATTATCCCAGCAATTTGAGAATAGCGTTATCCCAATCCCATCATCCGAATCCATTTAATAATATTGAAATAAAAATACGGCAATTTAAAAAAAGTCGTGTTCAAACTCACAGTCGGCCCAGAACATGCATTCATGTCCAGTCTAGGAATTTGAGTGGTACTTGAACTTTTTATTTTATTGATAAAACTACAACTTCCAGAATAAAAATATTGTTTCTATTCGTCAATCTTCCCTGTCTCATGATTTCATCATTAAAAGTAAAATTTATCACCATGTAATATCAAGACAGGTAATATCGTATCAAGTAATACCGTGGATGCGCACCCGCAGTTTCTGTACATTTCTTATGCAAGGCTTTAAAAAAATAATAAATTAAGTCATTAACTTATCGTCAAAGTTTTCGCTTAACCATGAGGCAAGAATTAGTATTGGTTTTGGATATGTGCGAATACAGTATCATACCTACCGTATGTGTATTCTTAGTTATTTAATTGCTATAATTTTCTTTCCGTCTTGCGTGTTGTTGTGTGGGTCAACGTATTATGCTAGATCAAACTGATGGATCTAAAATATCCTGAAACTACCATCTGATCAACTTGTGTATCGTAATCAATTTGCCAAGATAAAAATCTGCCAAAATTAACCCCTTCGATACATCAGTTTAAAATTTCCACGATGAGCCTTAGTGAGATTCCTAGCCTGTACAAAGTTTTCGCTTAAATACAAGACGTTTTTCGAAAGTTTGATCCTCAATCCCCAGGAGTTTGGTTGCTTTAGTATCTAAAGGTAGAGAGTGTGTGTCTACTGACAGGCTTAATCGGCCTTATTTGCTTCCTAGTGTTGCTCACTCTCACCTACGCAGCGTGGTTCATAGACAGAGACAACCCTTACTTCACGAGCCGTGAACGAAAAAAGCTGTTAAAACAGCAACGCAAGGAATTACTAAATGAATAGAAACTTCGAGTCCATGAAGAGGAAAGACGATTAAGAGAATTGTAGGATCCAGGAAGCGATGAGCTACTTCTAGCTTGGATGCGCGGTGAAGCCGCAAAGCCTGTCGCTGGAATGGCAGTTGGGACGGTAAAGGGCGATTAGGCTGATGATGGAGATTCTTGTTCCCCCGGGAATTTGTGGCAAAGTAATATCCTAAAGTAATTAAATTCGAGATAAATGATTGCTAGTTCACAATCAAATACCAATGATGGTAACTGTCCATTAGGTTTGGCTGCTAAAAGTATCCTGTCTGAGTAAAATGCATAACCAAGAATTGATTACTTGGATGATGAATCGTTCTCTGACGACTCGGGCTCATTTGGAAGTGACGAGGCCCTTCTGAGTGACGACAGCTCGGACGGTAGCGTAGACATTTCAACTGATGAAGAAGATGAAACTCTGAGATCTTGTCTTGTGCTTGGCTTTTTTTGAAGAGTTTGTAAATACTTCGTAGACGAGTGAGTTTTTGGTCTACGAATTATTTTCATTAAAAAATGTCTTCATCACCTACAAATATTGATGCGTATATTCTTCCAGCATACAGGAAATTAAATCTTCAAGTAATATCGTAAGCAATGTCACTATACTAATTTTAATTTATAAGCTTTGCATCTAAATAATCGTAGTCTACACTCGCTCTACTGTGTATCTTGAATGACGGATATCAAATCAAAAGCACAACTGATACGATGAACAACAATTTTCATGCGTATACGGTGTCCATTGTTACGAGCATCAAACATTCCAGCTTCAAACAAGTTTCTGTACAAGTCTCATCCAAAGGCTAACGCTTTTCCGACTTTCAGGTCGGAAAATCTGCGTATTTTTTAGTTTTTATTTTCATGGCCTTACATACAATCGTAAAAATGCGAGATTTTGAAAAGAAATATACATTTTTTGTTCTGCTTTGTTTTTTGAATATTTGGAACATGAAAGATGGAACATGAAATAGATCGGCAATTTATTAATCAACTACAATTATTCAGGTTGGTGGATATATTGACTCAATTTTAGTCAATAAAAATTGAGATATAGTGAGGAAAGATTCTTGCATAAAACTCGATGAAATTCTTTTGAAATTGGGTAATTTTTAAGCGTGCCGTTAGTTTCGCATGAGTTGACATGGTTTCATTTCATTTTATGGTTAATTTTAGTAAAAAGTTCAACCTCGAATATTTTAAAATTTTTATTCCGATATTGAACCGCACATTTCCATTCGCTTCAACGTTATTGCACCCAATATCTTCTTAAATTATGCGCGTTTTCCAATGCTTATTTTGATTTTCAACAATATATTTTCTTCTCAACAAATTATTCACTGAAGCCTGCTGGTCGTCTACCGAAACTTCATCACAGCAGCGATTTATTTTGACGACTCTTAGATGCCTGTACTTATGTACGTCACTCTGGTGCTGCGCGCTAAAAACACAGTCTTGTTTATGGCAGGACTTTAATTAACATATATACGAGTATAAGATGAGTTTTTTACCAACGCCTGTGCGACTTATAACAGTTATACGTGATGCGCTACTTGAATTCTCGATCAATGTAAAGAGTAGCATGTTTGAGAAGTGTCCAAGAACATATGAAGATATTTTGTTGATTGGTGATTTTAATAATTGCAAACCAATTTATATCAACGTATTCACTTCTTTATTAATAATAAAATTGTTGTTTCGAGAATTCTAAAATAAGTAGAATGTTTAATTTTTTTGATAGAAAACTTATTGCATTTAATCAACTGCATTGCGTCTCTCCACTGAATAACAAACATAATGGAAATCACTAATATCATGTCAACTTTATTGTCATTAAATCATCTGCGTTTGCAATTAGCTATTTAGTGTAGAAATCAATTATACTTCAGAGGCCGCAAACGAGCTCATCATTTCCCCCCACACATAATATGAGTAGGCAGCGTGTAGGTAGCTATAGTCCCATGGACGGAAGATATGTGCTAAAATAATAACATTAACTTTAGTTGTAACTCTAATTAGTAGGAATTTTATTGATGATGGAGAACGAAACTATTACAAGTAATATAACGAAGGAATCTTTTCGTCTGTGGAGTTGAAAGTCGAGAGCTCAGGAAACGTTGTTATGCACTTTTTGTTAACATTAATTAAGCAAAACATTTCTATTATTTAGCAGGTAAGTTAATGATAACGTTTTATTTTTATCGCTTGTTTGATCTGATGACATGCCTTGTTTGCAGGCAGGCAGGTAGCTGCGTGATGCCGCATCTGAGCAGGCGCCATCAACAGGCGCCACGGTCATGAGCGCTGTTTTTTACAATCTTTTAAAAATTTTCCATCAATGTGGCGCAAAATAAATTAAAGATTTTGAATTTCATTACAGCCAATGTCAAAATTATTAAAATAGATTGAAAAAAGAGAACTTGACTCAGGGATATTATTTCAACTTTATTGTCATTAAATCATCTGCGTTTGCAATTAGCTATTTAGTGTAGAAATCAATTATACTTCAGAGGCCGCAAACGAGCTCATCATTTCCCCCCACACATAATATGAGTAGGCAGCGTGTAGGTAGCTATAGTCCCATGGACGGAAGATATGTGCTAAAATAATAACATTAACTTTAGTTGTAACTCTAATTAGTAGGAATTTTATTGATGATGGAGAACGAAACTATTACAAGTAATATAACGAAGGAATCTTTTCGTCTGTGGAGTTGAAAGTCGAGAGCTCAGGAAACGTTGTTATGCACTTTTTGTTAACATTAATTAAGCAAAACATTTCTATTATTTAGCAGGTAAGTTAATGATAACGTTTTATTTTTATCGCTTGTTTGATCTTATGACATACCTTGTTCGCAGGCAGGCAGGTAGCTGCGTGATGCCGCATCTGAGCAGGCGCCATCAACAGGCGCCACGGTCATGAGCGCTGTTTTTTACAATCTTTTAAAAATTTTCCATCAATGTGGCGCAAAATAAATTAAAGATTTTGAATTTCATTACAGCCAATGTCAAAATTATTAAAATATATTGAAAAAAGAGAACTTGACTCAGGGATATTATCCGAGCAAAATATACTGAGCATTTCGAAGATTTTTGCAAGCATTGCCGATCAGGACACGACGACAGTGTCCCGTTGGATCATTTTGATCTACATTTACTCAATACTTTTGGAGACACGTTGATCGACCCCATTTCGAATTTTGATATGACGAGGCTCGAGAGAAGCCTAAATACTTTGTGCTGACGAACATGAACTTTTAAATAAGGAGCTGTGAACGAACAAATGATAAATTTCGCCGCGTTGATGTACCCTTATGAAGCTTTGCTTGTGATCCTGAAACCACTATGTGTATAATATGAAGCCAATCCTATCTAGTGAACCTGTCTAGTGTCTAGTCATAGAGCTTTTGTCGTGCTCAGTGGGTTCTGGCCTAGCAACTGTTTCTAGTGAACCTGTCTAGTCCTGACTGAAGCTGAGGTGCTCAATTGGTTCTGACCTGCCTATAGTAGATTTTCATTATTATTATTTTCATTATTCCATTGTTTTCAACATAATTCTTTGTATCTGCTTTAAAATTATAATCCCGCGTATGAATATTTATACTTGGGGGAATTCGTAAACGCCAGAGCCTATACCCCTTCATAAAGCCCCAATCAATGGAACGTATTTGTTTTAAATAATTGTACGTTTTTTAGGTTAGAAACGGAAAATATATTTTTGTGCTGTAGTTTATAGAAACAACCATCGATTATGTATTACGTCGGGTAAAATTATAGAAGCTATTTTTAGTGGAGATCAAAGTGCTGTTGCTTTGAGGAGGCTTGCAAAGCACTGAATGTTTGCTTAAACGGACTCGGAAATAGCAGCGCTACAAGCAAAATTTTTTTATCCAATGCCATAAATTTTTAATGAAGAGGAATTCGAATGCATTTATTCAATGATCAATATCAAAAGACTTTTCAGAAAGCTATTCCCCTTTAAATGAAATGAAATAAATTTTATGAATAAGAAACTTATGAGATATGATGGCTCTAGGTCATCTAGGTAAGCACCTAGATTTGCTCATAGTATAATCCCTGCCCCACATTTGTAGGTATTACCTGTCGTGAAGACCGGTGTGTCGAGGGCACTTGGCACGAAGGGCTGTAGGAATCACCTTCGATCTAATTTTACAACCGTTAAATTAGTCATATGTGATTAAAAAATTATTTATGAATACTTAGTTCATTCGTGTGTATGTCAGAATTATGTCCTTTTTGAGTAATTTTGGTATCGTTGTTGGAAATATTTGAATTTTTTTATTTTAATTTCCCGCGATCTATCTCTTTGTGGTTGGAACCTAGAGCCTCTCGTCCGTTTAAAGTCATTAACTGTTTGCGTGAGATAAGTTACATTATGAATATTATTGATGAACCAAACTCAAAATAATGATACAAAGTGATAATTATTAACATATAAACAATTGATTTGTATTTATGAGTTAATTAATTTTTCAAGATAAATGTAGTGTTCCAAAATAATGTAAGAAAACAATATTATCTGAAATACCATAATTCTAAAATGAGTGTATCGCTATAAAACTGAGCTCTGGAGGAGTGTGGCTTGTGTACAACACAAAAGAGGACATCGCGTTGGAGTGTTTATGTTGTGTTGGTGTTAGGTGTTCAGTGTAATGTATGGTAGCCGTACAAATATACAGTATATATAATCTCACCACCAAATATCGCGTGGTGCTCTCATACGCCCTTATAACGCACCGAGCACTGCATAGTTTGTTGTGGAACCAATGTTAAAAAGACTTAGAATAGAATAGAAGTGTCGGCATTGAAGAAATAGGCCCATGGCCTGTTGCCGATTCTTGAACTTTTCGTGACTTGATTCACAAGGGATCCGGCCTTTGGAACCCGATCTTTCCATAGCTGACGATTGATTGAGATAGCTGCTGGACTTATTGCCTGGTCCGTAATTTGCTAGGCATTTTAAGACTGAACATATGCTCCTGAGACTTGCGCCAACTTGAACTTGCACAAGATTGCGCACGTGTATCTCAGCTTTTCAATAGAATTTACTTCAATTAAATGTATGATGGATATTCATTCAATTGAAGGTTTAGAGAAAAAATATAAATAAATTCGGACGCTAAGACTACAAGTACGACTACGAGGTTAACATATTTTATAACTTTTCATGGAAGTTTTCATGAGTGAAATTTGCATCTGAATGCATGCAGCCGCTGTGCGTCCTGACCAGACAACCATGCGAGAAAATATTCAATATCTAATTATGATTTATTGATAAACATGTTGTGATGTGACGATATTTGACACAGCAGGCGCTGGCCACCACAAAACATTCGGCAGATATGTTCAGGAAATTTGTTCTATGATTTGTAGTTTTGTTACGGCGTCGGCGGCGTAACATACACTTGTGTTATTAGTTATTACAACAACAATAATAATAATTGTTAGTTTTGGTTAGTTCCATTGATATATATTCTGAAAATGTTATTTATAATGGAATAATTTATTAGGGTATATGTAGAACGAATGCATTACAGTTAAAATTTGCAAATGAAGAAACAATGATCTTTTATTCATTGAATAAATGACTATCTACGCGTAAAATGAAGATGTGGTAGGAGATTAATCTATCTTTGGTTTGTGGAAATAGTTGCGCAGAAATGTGGGCTCCTTGACCTGCGGAAGCTGCTGCGAATTTTACTTCTATTTATTATGGATTGCGATTACAGAAATCTTTGCAAAAAAAGTTATATATACCTTGAAGCAAATTCAAATTCATTCAATTATTGGTTCCCAATTCGCACTTTAATTGATCGAGGGCACTCGTTTGTTAAGAAATTTTCTTGAAAGACATAAAATAATTAAAGAAAAATCCCAATGACATGACATGCTCACAGATTAATTGAAGAACAACAATGTCGCGGCCGGGCCAGAATTAGCGATAACGAAAATGATTATGCGAATTTTAACCCTTATTCATGGCTCAAAATTCGGTGGACGGCGGAAAAATTTTCAACTTAACGATTATGAATTGGACAAAACTTTACTGTACATCAATGCATCAAATGACATCAGAATTACCCTTTGTTACTTTCATTCAATTCGATATTTTTACGTAAAACCACTGCAAGGCGTTCGGTAAGAGGGACCAAACTTAAATTAATCTTGATCATTGCTCACTTGTCTCCAAATAGGTTGTATGATTTATTGATGGATAAACTCACGACTTATGTCGGTTAAAAAACTGCCAAAATTCAATGCGCATACTCTATTGGCACGCAATATGCGTGAGTATACTTTTGGATAATAACTATTGATTTATTTAAACACCTTTAATGAAGGGTTGAATTTATATAGTTATGGAAAGACCTCTGTAATGACGACATTTATAGCAGTTGTAGAGGTAATTCATAGTTCCACTCCTCTGTGAACCATTTGTACATCGTGTGCGAGCAGCGTTATAGGTTTTATCCATCGTAAAATGTCGTTCAAGTGAGTTACGGAATGAAAAAAATTACTTAAATTAATGTGCTGGGGCAATTGGCTCATCATCCAGCGATGATAATTAACTGCTTTTCGTGATGGTTTCTGTGTTATTTTATACATGGCGGCTTTTTTGTATATCGTAAGCGTTTTGATGTTTATAATATGAAGGATGTCGTATAATAAGCTATAATAATGGACTCCCTGCCGACTGTCTTTCTCAGCATCTGTAAAAAGATTTGTACCACCCTGCATACCGGTATGGAAATACTGGTGTATAACAGTATACTAGTCACTTATAATCATTATCTTTTAAAATCACGAACTGAAATGTAACCCTCGTAACTTCAAACATATAATATGTTCGATCCCTCCTGTTAGTTCTCTAGTGGTAATAAGACTATCCTTGCATCGCGATCAGTTCTTTTGAAATGAACATTCGTTAATTTCCTATATTACCTATAGGTCAAGATTTAGAAAAAAAATCTGTAGATGGCTCCTCGTTGGTACAGTATTTGCAAACTATTTGTTAATAATGAATCGATAACCATCAGGGACAGAGTTTTTCGGATTTAGAATGATGTAAATTGGAGTAACAAATACTTATTTATAATTCAAATGACCCAAGTTTTTCGACTGTCATGGAGTGTATCGTTGAAATTATTGATCCCATGAAATATTATGGTGATTTTAAGTGAAGTTTCGGCCATTAAGCTTGTTGTTGTTTCCATAATCTAAACGTTTCACCGCCTCAAGTCATTGAAGAGGCCCTGGCTAAGGTAAAGTCATGAATGCAAGAATGCATTCATTGAATACAGTCAAGGCAATAACCTTGATTGAATTATTTCATAAAAGGTTCGTGTGCTTAGGCTGAGATTTTCCTGACTTCGCATTGTTCAGCACGTAGAATGATCGATGTCGAATAGTTGAAAGTAATGTTAGTTACCTAAGATAAAACAAATATGTGTGTGTACTGCCTCGTGACATAGGTTGGCTGACAAAATATCTCATTGTCAATGCATTAGGCCAGCAACGGCAAAAAAAGTACGCGTTTATATCTATTGCATTTGTCATGAGAAGTATAATTGATGACAATCCTGAATTGATAGTATCCTTCACTTCAACGTCGTGTTGGATTTTTAGTTTGATAGAAATATCATGTGTTTCGTGTGTTAATTTCTTTATTAGTGTCATTGATCACTGTTATAGTTGTTATCGTAAGCTAAACCAACACATTTGGAGATCCGCAAGGGCAATTTGATCATCATTTCTCAGCAATTTAAAGCGGTGTTAATCTTCCATTGAATTTGCGGTTGCTTTGCTGTCCTTATGTTTAAACTGTCGATTTTGGGCACATGTGCGTGAGTTGCGTTTTATAAGCAGCTTTTTTGTTATGTAATCGAATACCTGATTTTAGAATAGCATGCGTTTTTGATGTTTTGATGTATGCGTTTGATGAGAACCAATTACTGAAGCTAATATTTACTGAAGCTATATAAGTAGTATGTTTGAAGTCACTATTGCTGTCGAGTCCTCCAACAATGCTGACATCGACCACTCGCTGCACCATATGTATAACCTATAACGTTCTTATTAGAAGAGAGTACTGGTAGTCGATAGCTGGTCTATTATAGATTGACGTTAGTTAGCTTAAGTAGAAAAATATATATAATAACTTGATGTCGAATGTATTAAGGAAATAAAATTATAGCGTACACTGTCTATTAATGCCCTGAACTTAATTGTGATAGGTACAAACATTCAATTTTGTTCTTTTTCTATGATGCAAACTATCAAAGCTCTAGGCATCGAGTGCGCAAAAACTGTCTTCTTTGCTGGAGGGCTTCATCATGCACATGATCATCGATTCACCTGCTGCGTTTTTTTATGTTAATGATTCATTAGGGATATGAATGGCATAATGGAAGGATATATGTTACAGTATATAAAGCCATACATGTCTCACTGCCCGCCTGGCTTGGCTTTCTTAGCGGTAACCTAGTCACTACGTAATTTATGGACTGACTGAAAGAATGGACAAAACAATTAGATGAATACAGCTCATTTGCTGTAATATTTTTTAACTGTGCCAAAGTTTTTTATTCAGTCCTACACCGGCGCCTGTTGCTGAAGCTGCACGGTCATGGCATTCGGGCTTGAGTCCTTGAATGGACTTATGATTTCTTGAGACACAGAAGAGAGCCCTTTGTTCTAAACGGCGAGAATTCGGGCTGGCCAAAAGAGGCGCCGCAATGGAGTTTTCACAGTCTCACATTGTTTATCTGCTTTGTCTTTGCCATTGCCGGAAGTGGTCCGAATGTTAGTACACATAATGATCGTTCTGATTGGTATATTTAGTGATGACACAGAAAATTTTGACGTAAGTCTATTTGGTGGAGTTAACTTTAGACTGACCTTGGCTCACTTTGCCAGTGGTTAGGCTTATTGCAGCGCCGATTCAACATTTAAAAATAAATGAGCATGTCTTAGCAAGCAATCAGTCTACATGAGAGATGCTTAAGCTACAGTAGAGCATGTTGATCCAGTATTAAATGAAAATTTTTGGAATACACAGGAATCTTTCCTGGAGTTTTCCTAGCGCTACAAGAAGGCCCACCTCGACAGATACGACATCGTCTGCGACGCACAACTCGGCTCCCGAAAGTGGAGGTCCTGTAAAACCCAGCTGATCCTGACGGTGACCAGACAGACATGATCCAGGTTAACTTTTCCAAGGCGCTTGATCAGGACCCTCATCACCACCTACTCATCAAAGTGGACAATCTTTGTGTACAGATGTATACCGCTACAAATTTTCTTCCAGCATATGACTGTGGAACTTCCTGACCCAAGAAGCCGAAGCGGCCTCCACCCTACCTGCCATAATATCAATAAAGGGTTGTTCCAGCTAAAGGCGTCACCTACTTTAACAAGATTAAATCTTTTTATGCTGTTTAGCGCATTTTCTCATTTATGGAAAAAATGCACAATTGTGCTCGCCATGTCCGTCTATCTGTCTGTCTGTCTGTCTGTCCGTCCGTCCGTCTGTCCGTCCGTGACTTCAAGTGTTCGTCGACGAGAAAATGCGCTCTCTGTCACTCACTGCAGTGAGTACTGAGTTATATTTTTTTTATATTTACTATTCCAGCTTGTGTGAATACATTTTAAATTTGATGTATAGATTTTCCTCGAACCTTCAGGGATAACCACATCAAGAAGAAAGAAAAAGAAATGGGACGACGGAGATACCTAGCATGTAAGCGCAGATCCTCTACATACCCATATATAGTCTTTTACAAGGACCAACCAATGCTTATACCCACAGAAATCTGCAAGAACTAAAACATGCCATTAGGCAGGAAGTGGCAGCCATTCCAAGGAAAGTTACACGAAGAGCTATGGGCAACTTCAGGGAAAGACTTCGTGAATGCCTTAACAATGGGGGACATCATTTATCAAACATAATTTTCGAAACCAATTAAAGTGTACTAAGTGATATAAAATGGCATCGAATAAGCTATTCACAAATAAAATGAATTGTTCTGTATGTGTCGTATGAGTTTTGCAAAAGCCTATTGAAATCAGGGACTTTTTTTTTTAAGGACCCTGTATATGGCGAATAACTAATCATGTGCACGTGGCGAATAATTGATCATATGTGTATGGCGAATAATTAATCGTGTGCATGTAGCGAACAAGTGATCGGTTGCATGTGGCGAATAAGTGATCGTTTTCGTATAGCACATCCAATGAGAGTTATACGTGTACGTTTGCATGTGGCGAATAGTTGATTGATTGGCGAATATTTGACGAATAATTGATCGATTGCAGGAGGTGAATAGTCGATCGTGTATATATGGCGAATAACTAATCATGTGCACGTGGCGAATAAGTGATCGGTCGGATGTGGCGAATAAGTGATTACCAGTGATTTGAAGTGATAGTGATTTGAAAATTACCTGTATGATTGATAAAGCCTGCATGTGACTGATCGTTTGCATCTGGTGAATGTCGTATGTATGTCGTGTACGTGAGGCTCCGCTAATTTTGTTTATAGTATACAGACCCAATCTACATGCGGTGGACGACGTCTGAGTTGCCCATCCTTTGGTGCCGAAATTAAGATTCAAAGTCACCATCAAAATGAGGGCACCATCACATGAGGGCAAGAAGTGCTCTTTTCTTTACATGAATTTAGAACACATTTTAAAAATCAATATAGCACGTCTAATCATTTTAATCAACGTGGAAACTATTTAGCCATCTTTTCGATATATAGTTCAACCATGATTGTCAAATGGTTTGGCAAAATCAAGGTACCCTGCATCCACTGGCTCCCTTTCGTCCAGCAGGCGAGTTTAATTCGTTCAGCGGAGACAAGAGGTTAGTGGTGCAGGATGTACCGGCAATAAAGCCATGTTGACATAGGATGATAGGAGATGGTTAACAGACAAGTTATCGACAATCATATCCCTCACAACAGATTCCATTACCCTACAAACAACACTAGACTGACAGGGCGATAGTTAGAGAGCGGCCGGAGTCGTGACACATACCTATAGTATTTAGTGACGGATAAATAATCGTTATACGTGAACGTTTGTATGTGGCGAATAGTTGATTGATTGGCGAATAGTTGACGAATTGATCGATTGCGGCGAATAATTGATCGTTTGCAGGAGGCGAATAGTCGATCGTATATATATGGCGAATAACTAATCATGTGCACATGGCGAATAATTGATCGTATGTGTGTGGCGAATAATTAATCGTGTGCGTGTGGCGAATATGTGATCGCTCACACGTGGCGAATAATTAATCGCATGTGTATGGCGAATAATTAATCGTGTGCATGTAGCGAATAAGTGATCGGTTGCATGTGGCGAACAAGTGATCGGTCGCATGTGGCGAATAAATGATCGTTTTCTTGTGACGAAAAACTGACCTGTATGATTGATAAAGCCTGTATGTGACTGAACGTTTGCATCTGGCGCATGTCGTAGGTATGTCGTGTATGTGAGGCTCCGCCAATTTTGTTCATAAAGACCCAATCTACATGCGGTGGACGACGTCTGAGTTGAGGGCACCATCACATGAGGGCAAAAAGTGCTCTTTTCTTTACATGAATTTAGAACACATTTCAAAAATCATTATAGCACATTCAATCATTTTAATCATCGTGGAAACTATTTAACCCTCTTTTCGATATATAGTTCAACCATGATTGTCAAATGGTTTGGCAAAATCAAGGCACCCTGCATCCACTGGCTCCCTTTCGTCCAGCAGGCGAGTCTAATTCGTTCAGCGTAGACAAGAGGTTAGTGGTGCAGGATCTACCGGCAATAAAGCCATGTTGACATGGGATGATATGAGATGGTTAACAGACAAGTTATGGACAATCATACCCCTCACAACCGATTCCATAACCCTACAAATAACACTTGACTGACAGGGCGATAGTTAGAGAGCGGCCGGAGTCGTGACACATACCTATAGTATTGACGTTAAAATGTATGCCTCATAGACACTTTAATTAACGCTCAATTTCGATTCATTTACATTTTACAGTTTATCTTCATTCTTAGAAAACAATTTTGAATTCAATGTGTCTTTGGGCAAAATTATGATAAAAAATATGACGTCATTTAATAGATAAATATTTATCGCGGAATAAGAACTTTGTTCCAAATAATTCATAATCTCAAGGTTTACTTATGTGCAAGTAAAATTACAGAAAACTCGTTTCGATTCCAAATTCTAATAGTCGTATAAAAAAATTCACCAAATTACATTTTTGATATGAAAAAAATAAGAATATATTATTTATCAGGGTATTGGGATAGAGTAGAATTCAAATTTTTTAGATTTTATTATTTTCACATACTGATGACCGAAATTTTTCATCTCTTCAACATGAAACTTATATTATGATTTCGCCAAGAAGATGTCGTCAGCTAAAGCACTGGTGACTGGAGAACGGAAAACGCGGTCAGTCTTGTCTGGTGTCGCCGGAAGTAGTTTCAACGTTCACGTGTGTAGTTTTGAACTGACAGCATGGCGGATGTCGAAGGAGAAAAACTGTCAAAGAAGTAAGGATCGACGGAGTTTTCGACAATATTATTATCTCGTTCTTTCATTTAATTTCTAACCTTTATTTGCTTCCAAATATGAAATTCTTGATGAAAAATTTACGCTTCTAAACCATTAGTGTAAAATCAGACCAGTCAACACCCTAGCTAGTCTCTACCAGTACCAGTTCTGAACTTCTGAGTTAGGCTACATTCACGATATTCACGATTCATTCGTTTCCTAAATCCCAATTGGGCTATTTACGACATGCAGATATATTTTAGCCTCCCGCTTGAGCCACAAAAAAAAAGTGTGAATTTTGAGGTTGAGGATAAGGTGGTAATTTAACCCTGCAAGCTGCAATCATAATTCTGCTAAGATTGAGAACTTTTTATTAGTAGCTACTGATGCATTTTCAATAAATTTACATTTTTGTAGGCTTGCAGTGTGATTGAAGTTTTGAACTATTTTAAACAATTTCTTAGGTAGAAAATTCTAGTCATGTGAAGGCAACAGAACTTGCGTAACGCATACGGTTTTTTTTTATAGTTTTTCATTTCTCGATGCGTCCTTAATGTGTCGGAATATACCGTGTTTACCCTATTCAGAGTTCAGACTATTGAGTACCTATTGTCAAAAATAACACCAAAAGTGGGACCACAGCACTTAGGTATGTAGGCTATGTACCTTACAGTACGGCAGTACCTATATATACAACTCTTTTTATTAAAGTCACTGGCCAAGTGGCCATCACTGGATATTATCTATTACCTATGTAAATTATTGTAAACATAACTAAACTGCATATTTCTAGCAAACTAGCTAGCATGATGAAGGTAGCTATGTAATGTGTTTTAAACCCTACAAACTCACAGTAGAGGTTCCAACAATTATTTTACAGGTTTTAGTGACAACTGACAGGTGGTAAATAATGTGTAAATAACAGTATATTGAGTGTAATTGACAGTGGCAGTAATCTTGCTGCCTTGCAAATCAAAAAATTATAGAAGCTAGTCTGAGTGACTGGATTGATCACTTGCTATCAACCAAATCGATTGTAAATTGCAATCTATGGATAAACCTAGCCTAATTATCTCTTGCAATTCATCAGAATTACACCTTTCAAACTAGAAAGCCTAATTTTTGAGTGACTTCTCCAAGTCCAAACTCCAACCCAACCTAGAATATTGGGCACATGGGCAGAATCTAAAAAAATGCATTTAAAAAAATATTATTTACAGGTTACACCAGATCAGAAAAAGTCCTACTTTTTTCTGAAATATCATTGCTCTCATATAATATAATTTAAGTAGGTATGAAATCTTGCGGCTCTAATCAGTCTAAACTCTAATGTCACGTATTTTTGCTTCATTTAAAAAAAATGTGGTTTGCACTTCACTTTGCTGTTTGCAAACATGTCATTTCTTAAAATTTTCAACTTCCACAATCCACAGTACTTTAATCATTCAATGCTCCTACCAAAATATCATGCAGAATGTAATGGTAACAAGTCAACCCAAAACATTTTGTTGAAGATTGCATAGTTGCAATCACATCTGAGTGGTCAGACTGCATTATCACATGTTTAATTTTCAGATTCGTAATCTACACCCCAAAAAACATATAATTAAAAAAAAAACACCCTTTTTTTTGGATGTAGTTAATCTGCAATAATACCGAAAATTCATCTATTCAGACTATTGAGTATTGTCAAAAATAACACCAAAAGTGGGACCACAGCACTTATGTATGTACCTTACACTTACAGTACCTATAACTCTATAAGGCTATATACACAACTCTTTTATTAAAGTCACTGGCCAAGTTGAAGTGGCCATCACTGGATATTATCTATTACCAATGTAAAATTGTAAATTATTGTAAACATAACTAAACTGCATATTTCTAGCAAACTAGCATGATGAAGGTAGCTAGCCTATGTAGCCTAGTATGGAATATATCTACTTGGCGAGCCGCGACTGAATTTTCGAGCCGTGGTTTTATGGATTTGCCAGCCGTGATTCCATTTCTACGAGCCGTGATTCTATTTCACCGAGCCGTGAATTCCATATCTCGGCCTGTAATGGTAACAAGTCAACCCAAAACATTTTGTTGAAGATTGCATAGTTGCAATCACATCTGAGTGGTCAGACTGCATTATCACATGTTTAATTACCACTAAAATAAAGGCAAATGTTACTGTTGCTGTTTCTAGGGTAAAATTAGAGATTTGGGATAACATGTGCACAGGACTTTGCAAATAAGTTCGCAGCTCATAAATGGCTCTTCATTGCTGAGAAATGGAATTCATGGCTCAAAGGAATGGAATCATGGCTGGCAAATCCATAAAACCATGGCTTACAAATTCCTGTCGCGGCTCACCAATTAGTTATAATTGTATTCCATGCCTGGGTTATACTAGATAAAAATGTATCATTTAGAGTAGAAATAGCAAATCAATCATTAAATTGGTCCTCTTGTCCATTCTCAAGGCCTTATGCATTTATTTATGCATATTGAATTTTACTCCATAGAATTATTATGACATATGGATATGTGCCTGACCAGCCCTTAAATATTTCTGGTGCCTGGCTTCAAATGCAGTAATTTAGACAAAGATGTATGTACAAGATGTTAGAGTTCCTAAAGAAGATTTAAGTGATGCATTCCATTCATTGAATATTTAGAGACTATCATGCATCTCCATTTATTTATTTTTTATGTTTATACTGATTTTTTCCAGTATATTAGGTTTCCATATAATTTTCACTTCTTTATTTTTATTCATTGCATCATGGAAATATTTTTAAGAATCCTGATTTATTAAAAATTTTTCTATATTCTTACAAAGAAAATGATCTTATGTTATAAATTTTACTAAAATAATTCTCCAGAATTTAGGATATTTTTATTTCATGCAACCCAAATCATTCTAGCAAGTTTGATAACTCTTGGTTGCTAGTACTGCAGCCTACAGTAAATATAGGATAAATTTTTTTATCCCATAGGATGATAAGGGACCTATGTAATGTACATTGGATTTCAATGCAATTTTTTATGATAATATCATGTCGTGGTAATTTTGAATATTAGGTGAAGTTTATATTAAATTTAACTACTATTTCTTAATTTATCATCTTGCCGACACATTAAATTTATTAATTTTTTTATTTCAATGAGGCACCAATTGTTGAAAATTTTGTTAAAATTGAATTTTGCATCTTCTGTCTTTCAAAAATATGCAACACCTCTGAAAAATTCCTCACTAAGTTAATATATTTTATGTGAATCACTTTGATTTGTCTTGCAGTTTGTTATGAAAACATGGGTATTGATTCAAATGTACCGTATATATGACAAGCAGTCATGTTCAGGTGAAATGTTAATCTGTTATTCAAATTTTTCCACATGTGATATTCTGCATTATCATACTCAAGAGTCTGAGAGTCAAATTTTTAATATGTCTGTGAATTTGGCATTGTGTGATTGTATCTTTGAAGGGTAATGGTTATTTTGTAGGATGCATTATATGTTTGCTTTATAATGATTTGCTTCTCTTGATAGATTCCCTGTTTAGAAAAAATCAAAATGAAATTATTTTGTAATTTAGTTACCAGTTTAAAAAATCCTTCACCTTGCTTGCTTAAATTCTGTCCATGGGCATCAGGAAAAGTGCCATATGAAAAATATTCAAACTTTTATTCACTTGCTGGAGCACAACAAAGATGTTTTTCCAATGTGTTTTTGTATGATAAAATCATGAAATTTAATAGAAGGCCTCATTCTAGTCTTTCTCAGTTTGTCTCAAATGAGAATAATAATGGTTATGTAAATAATACTACAGTACTGAGTAGTGGCAGAATAGTTTGCAGAAGTCTGCATTCCTATGGGCCACTATTCAAAACGCTGCGCTCCATCAATTCACCTTACGGGTGAGCTCCTATAGATGTTGCTTTCAAAAAAGCCAAAATTGTATGGCTACTTTGTTTAAAACTCATTTTGTGAGTTGTGCCATATGAGGCAATAATTTTCATATTTCTATGTGTATATATCTCTAAAAAGTCAACATGCTTATTTTTATTTGCGCAGTGAACTGAAGAGAAGGCAGAAAGCTGAGAAGAAAGCACAAGAAAAAGCAGAAAAGGATGCCAAGCTGGCTGCTGCTGCTTCAACTGCTAGTGCATCAAAGGGTAACAAAGTGAGAACCATGCTGATATAAATATTAAGTGAACATATTTGGGTTATGAGTGTTCAGATTTGGTGTCTGGCTTTGATTAAAAAATATCATGTCGTAAGTTGAGCCTGCTAAAATAATAAGAATATTTTTGTTCTGTGCAGAAAGATGATGAGGAGGAAATCAGCCCCAATGAGTATTACAAATTGAGGACCCAACTTATTCAGCAGAAGAAAGATGCTGGCGAGAAGGTTTATCCTCACAAGTTCACTGTAAGTACCTACTTTATTGCTTTCAAGTGCCTAACATCTAGTTGCTTGTAGCTTTATGCTTTGTAAATGTTTTTATGCAGTTATTAATTTGTGTGCTATAATCCTCCCTTGTGTGACTTTTGACCTTGCTTTCATAAACACCATAATATTTTACATGGTACCGGTACTCTGGATGCATATATATTTGCCAATTGTATATATTGCTAACTTGCTACAGCAAGTTAGCAAATGACAAAATTAAACTAATTTTCAAAATTTACAAATCCTCTTGCAATGTTATTTATTAATTTAAATTCCTATAAAATAATTTTAAAATTTTTCATATCCAAGTTATCAAAGGTTTTAGAATTTATTTTTACTGGTATCATTCAATTCTCATTTTCCTAAGCAGCATATTTGAGAGTGAATATTGATAAATTTTGTATACACCAGGTGAGCACAAGCCTTGGAGACTTCCTGAATAAATATGAGCACCTGAAAGTAGAAGAGTGCGCTGAGCAAGACGTAGTCACTGTGGCCGGCCGTGTACATGCCATCAGAGAGGCCGGTCACAAGCTCAGGTTTTATGACCTGCGAGGAGAGGACCACAAACTTCAGGTACCTAATTAGCTCCAGTGACTGAAGATAATGTTAGGGATTACTTTATTACATTAACAGATAAGATGCAATAGCCTTGTGCTTTGAAGTACCTATTTAATGATCTTAGCGGGAATTTACTTTTGAAATACTGGTCTTGCCTTTTGTGTAATCTTAGGCACAACAAGTGGCTTCACTGGAAAATTATAAGTGACAAATCTCTTTATCTGATCGAAGTCTATAGGAAGCTTACTAAATAAATATTTTTAATGTAACTTAGGTTTTCTTGGGAATTTTTGGAGAATAGTTCAATCAGAAAGAGTATCAAGCAATAGTGATGCTTTTACAACTCATATAATGTGGATATATTGTCTTTCATTATTCATTTGATTGCAGATTTTGGCAAACATGAAATTCTACGAGAGTGAGGAAGCTTTTCTCCCTGATTGTGACAAGATAAGACGTGGAGACGTGGTGGGTGTGCGTGGGGTTCCGACCAGGTCCAAGGCCGGTGAACTTTCTATCCGACCTTTGAAAATTGAAGTACTCACACCCTGCCTGCACATGTTACCTCACTTGCATTTTGGTGTCAAAGATCAGGAAACGAGGTACAGGCAACGCTATCTTGACCTCATCATCAATTCCGAATCTCGCAAGAAGTTAATCGTGCGGTCAAACATCATCTCGTACACGAGAAGGTTCTTTGATGACATGGGATTCTTAGAGGTTGAAACTCCCATGATGAATATGATAGCTGGAGGAGCAACTGCCAAGCCTTTTGTGACGCATCACAATGAGCTAGACATGGACTTGTTCCTCCGAGTAGCACCCGAACTATATCTTAAGATGCTCGTGGTCGGCGGTATTGACCGCGTGTATGAAATAGGTAAACAGTTTCGTAATGAAGGAATCGACCTGACCCATAACCCCGAGTTCACGACGTGCGAGTTCTATATGGCCTATGCAGACTACAATGATTTGATAGAGCTCACTGAGACTTTGTTATCTGGAATGGTTCATAGCATTTTTGGTTCTTATAAGGTCCAATTCCAGCCCAGTGGTCCTGAAGGTGAAACGTGGGAAATTGATTTCCAACCTCCATACAAACGTGTCAACATGTTCCCTGAGTTGGAAAAGATTCTCAATACCAAACTACCTTATCCCACTCAGCTGCACACGGACGAAGCACGCAAGATTCTCAACGATTTGTGTGAGAAGCACAACGTGGAGTGTTCGCCTCCTCGCACGGCAGCGCGCCTGTTGGACAAGCTCGTGGGCGAGTTCTTGGAGGAGCGGTGCATCAACCCAACATTCATCATGGATCATCCGCAAGTGATGAGTCCTTTAGCCAAGTATCATCGTTCTGTACCTGGGCTCACCGAACGCTTCGAGTTGTTTGTAGCCAAGAAAGAAATCTGCAACGCCTACACTGAACTAAATGATCCCCTTGACCAGAGAGCTCGGTTTGCCCAGCAGGCTAAAGATAAAGATGCTGGTGACGACGAGGCGCAACTCATTGATGAAAACTTCTGCACAGCTCTTGAATACGGGCTTCCCCCCACTGCTGGCTGGGGCATGGGAATGGATAGACTCGCTATGTTCCTTACTAACTCCTACAACATCAAGGAGGTCATCTGCTTCCCTGCCATGAAGCCTGACGACCAGAAGAAGAAAGAAGAAGCGGCTCCTGATGCTGTCAATGGAACCAGCTAAAGGCTATGATAAATGCACTGACTTAATGATAAATTTCTCGTAATCCGTGTCCGTGTGTTTCTTGATTCTTACGAACGATTTTTATTTGATTTATTAATCTTTGGTCATCAACACTACATACCTATCTAATATGGTCTAGAAATCCGACTGCAATTCAAGATTTATTTCCTTGAATGGAGTTCAGGATCAAAGATGTTACCAATATAAAATTAATTTCATCAACTATCGTTTTAAATTATTTTTAGGGAAGTTGATTTCCAAAAATTTCAATTTTCTTCTTAAGGACTATTTAATTTCTTATGATTAATTTGATTTACATGCTGCTTGTGAGTAGTACGAAAATTTAACGTGTTCTGGTTTGTGTGTTACTCTATTAGCATTTCGTCAGGGATGCCTTTACCTTTAGATTCAAACACTCTAATTTGAATCGAGATATTTTAGAAACTAAAGAAATTTTCACTAGACAACGTTTTTTCTCAACTAGAATATGACCAAAATGTGCACGCCCATTGAAGAGTGGCGAACGTCGAGTCCCTGAGACTGCGCTTATCGATCTTTTCTGAAAAGGCAGAGAAAGCGAGATTTTCTCGGGTTGCAACTCCGTTCCGCACCTTCTGGAGTGACAGGATCTTCTCTGAATTTCATTTTTACCAGCTTGGTCGTTGATGTTACGAATTAAAACTTATGTCGGCTTCATGCAATTTTACAGTCTAAATTCACTTTTGTTAAAGTAACTGTCAAATTCACTTTTGTTAAAGTAACTGTCATTATCGCGGTTGTCTCTGCTCTTTTTGTTTTTGCGAATATTCGAAGTGAGAACGCACACGTAATAATGTCAGGTACTTAAGCTTCGGGAGTAGACTTGGTAGTAATGGTGTTGGTGTTATCTCTCTTCAGGTTGGTATTGGAAGGTACTAATCAAAATTTATCCTGTGCACATTTGATACCGATCTGCTTAATTATGCCAACAAAGAAAGGTTATGGAACAAAGGTTTGTTATTTAAATTTTATTACCCAGATTTGTGAAGAAACTAGGCCCGTTTCCGTATTTATTATAGTTAGCGTTGAGTTGCATGCAAGTTGACAAGTTTAGCTGCATGTTGCATCTTCAGATCATGCGAATAAAACATTCAGAGATATAACTTTCGACTAACCTAACTATAGTCTCTGCCTTCAGTTTGACTGATGAAGATAACACTGTTCACCTCATGGCCAATAAAAGCAGAATTGTTCAACAGTAACTTAACTTATTGGAAATAGCGTAGATTCACGCGTAAATACGTTAGTTTAAGGCTTTTTTCCAACGGTGCCCTACGAATTATACTACTTGCACTAAAATAACTGAATTGTTAATGGCTACCGCTCATTAAAAAAAGACATCGTAGTCATCGTTAGTTGTGCAGCTGAGTAGCAAAGGCGTGCCTAATGTTACAAAAACTTGTCGCCCACCAAAGCGCAACGGATTTATAGACTGAGGAGCATGAACAAATGATGAATAACCATTAATTTTTTGTTCTGACAGTAACTGGCCTGTTCATATTTCTCATTCGAGATGGCTACTCGTGTTTTTTTGTGCCGACGGTCGCACGAGAGGGTAGTTCCTGTGGTGGTGTATTGGGCGAGGGAAGCCCACTTGAAGCGGAGTGAGATAGGCTCGGAGGGTGGACAGGAAGACTGGCGCCTCCATGGTCTGTCCCACAATGAGGAGACGCTGAGGGTCGTGGGGAAGGTGTGTAGGAAAAACGATGCTGGAGGTGATCCCCACAATCGTTGGGTGAGCGTACGACTGTACAAAAAGTACAGGATACAAAGGAGCAGCAGTGGCCCGAACGGAGCTGAGGCAGCGCTGAGCGATGAAGGCGGGAGAACGAGCATTTTCAGTAGCAATCGGGCAAGGTGGAGCAGCCAGTACAATCTTGTCATCGACGGTCGCCACAACACGAGATCTCCCTGCCTATATAGATATCGCTTGGCCTTCTTGTAGGAGCCTGCATGCAAATGCCGTTCGCCACAAGGTGGCCGGCTCTCGCCACGAGGGATGCTTTCATGGGTCGGTCCCCGAGGAGGGCTGTAAGGCACTGACAAGGAACTGTCTGTCTCAGCATTGCAGCCGAGATGGACTATTGTAGTCATTCTGACGCAGCCGGTGGCCAATCTCAAGGCCATTTTCTGGATAGTTTGGAGGCCTGCTATTGCGGTGTGCAAAACAATGGGGTACCAGATAGAGGCTGTTTTGTTAAGGATTGGATGCGTGATGGTCCGCTAGGTGGCAGCGATACCCTCATTCGAGAAGCCCCAGTTGTTGTCAGCTAGGGCTTGTAGGATGCGTAGGGTTCCGTCGCCCTTGTGAGCATGGCTATAACAGGAGATGGGGAATGGGTGTTCTAAGTGACTTCCAAGATATTATTTAGTTATTTCCTGAGGGATGATGCCCGTTACAGATTGTGGCGAAAGGATGTGTGCGTGATTGATGGGTGTCCGGGGGGATTCAAGCCAAGGTGCTGCATAAAAGCCAGCATTTTCGAGGTGCGGTGTAAATTTTATTCATCCAAGAAGCGGAATGAAGAAGTGCAGGAATGATAACTTAATGAGGAATAGATCCATAACTAAAAACGAATTTAAATGAGCATTATTTTCACGTGCTGGTCAACCATTCAGTTTGCCGGTTTTCTTCAGGGATGAGAAACATATTGGGCGATTTTTCCTCACTGTTGAGCCACTTGAAGTCGTCGACTTTATCCCATTTATTAATACTTCTATCGAGGCCACTAGAAGTGTAGTGCTCATCAAGTTGGTCGTAGTTCAAGTTAAAGGGAGCAAAGCCAACGTTATTGCAAGACTCGATGATGGCAGCGCCCGTAACGTGCAGGTAAAATTGACTGTCCTTAGTATCGTGGATGCGCACCTGCTGACAGGCCAGAACAAAGCGGCAGTCAACGCAGTTCTTGATGAACGCCGAACGCGACATGGGGCCCACAACCACGGTGCAGTTGGTGAGGCCCGCCGCTTGCATACCACCAGGGTTGCCCAGAATCGTGACTGTGCAGTCGATTAAATTAACCAGATTCACTTGTCTGTTGTGCACCTCGGCAGCGTTCAGTGTGAGCTTCTCACTTGACAGATCCCTGAAGCCGTAAAAGTTTTTCTCTAAAAGTTGTTCCAAAGCAGAGTTTCTTTGAACTTCTGAAGCACTGTCGACGACGTCGGGAGTCACAGCTGTCTTGGGCGGTAAATTAGAGCGTCCTCTGAAGCCGAACCTCTTTTTAGGAATCATCTCACTCATTTTATTTCTAATTTCTACGTCTAAGCTGGCAAGCGATTCTTGTGAGCGTTTCAACAGATACTGGGACAGAAACATACTAGACTCGTTGATATACTGTTGAATCAAACCGTGATCCCTAGTCATCTTTTCGAAGCACGACTCGAGCTCACTCTTGTCCGCAGTTGATCGTTGAGTGACATTCTTTAAGTCTTCCTCAAGCTTGATTTTCATTTCATTGAATGAAGTGAGAAATGCGTCGTCGTTTTCGAGCTCGGTGTTGCGGTTGGTCACTTGATCGCGTCGCTGTTGGGAGCGTTGCTCGCGCTCCTGCGTGCGCTGCTGCATGCGTGACAGCAGGCGCTCGCCTATCACAGCGTCGTCGGCGGACGACGCCGCTTCATCGTCATGTATAAAATTCATCGAAAGGATGATCGAAGTACCTTGAAATATTCAGGTAATTATACCAACAAACAATAAATTATCTTTGATAATGAGTTCTATATCTGCACTCTGATTTTATTCTCTGATTCTGCAAAAAAAAAAACAATTTTAAAAACACATCTACAGGCAAATAATAATTCGTTCGCAATTGCATGTGTTAAATTTCAATTGCAACCTGACATTATTTGACCTGTTCATCGTTGAGAAACTACAACCATGTTGCCCGCTGATTATACCAGCCGAGTGTATCAGATTGTATGTCCTGATTTGATATTTCATATTTATTACGAATTACACTTAAGTAAAAAAACGAGTTAGAGCTGAAGCTGAGATTACACTTTCAAAGTGTGAAATGTGAGACCTTGTAACAAATAACTGTATCTTTGACATGCCTTGAGACCCCGGAACAAAACCACTATTTTTGTAACGAGACCAGGCATGGAACATAAAACAATGTCTTGCATATGCCATCAGGTTAGAGGGGTCGGCAGCCCCTACGTGGATCAACACGCCTGTGCTGAATTTACCCATGTCTAATTTCACATACACTCTGCCAATTAGTAGCACAATCAAAATCACATTTGATTTGATGATACCATATTCAAAAACTGAAAATCATCACAAAATTAAACAGAAATAACGATACGGTAATTATGTTAAAGAAACAATAGGTACAAACGTTGGGACTTTATTTGAAAGTAATATTCCGGAGAAAGTTTTATAAGATTTATCAGTTTGGATTCAGGAAGATTCAACAGCATTAATATCAACATTTTGTAAGAAATTACTCGAACTTTACCTTGAGTTAAAATTAAAATCAAAGTAAATGTTCAGGAAATACAGAATCATGTCTAGTATAATTTTTCTGGACAAATTAAAGAGATAAAGGCATACGCAAAATTCATTGAGAGTTAACGTTTAGATCAGAGCACTAATCCTCTTGATCAGATCCTTCAGAAGATTCACTGCTGTCTTCAATGCAGACTCCTCTGTGGTGAGTGAAGACATCTCCAACCTCATCAAGGTCTTGTTCCAGCAAATGATGAGCTGTGTTCACATCTCTGTATGAAAATATTCTATGAGTGGAGTTAGGCTTGGAGCCCAGTTTGGATTCTTTGAGACGAGCTGTTGCTTCTTCAAGTTGTGCTTTCTTTGCCCGCTGTAGAGCCTCTCTCTCTAGCGTTACACTTTCCCGCAGTGACACCAACTTAGTGCAGCTGTTCCCTTTATTACTGCCACTTGCCCATAAGGGAGAATTTCTATATGATGAAAACGTCATTGTACTTGAAAGTTGTGCAGGAGCTCCAAAAACTGGTTCATTGGATAAATTGACTGTGATTGAGGTTTGTTCCATTGATGAAATACTTTTCTTGTCTTCTTTCTGTGGAACTTTGGTATTTCCAGGTTGTGTATTTTGTATGCCTACAATAGAAGTTGGTGCTTTGGGTTCTACATCATCAAGATTTGCAGGAAGTAAATTCTGGTTAAGGCGGGGTCTAAATGGTTTGAAAACTTCTCTAGGTTTACTTTTTTTCTCCAATGATGCAATTGTCTTAGAGCCAAAGTCACCTAGCCAACTTGGTTGATTGGAGTCACTTCTTTGGCTAACAGTTTTGGAAACTGAATTATCATTTAGTTCTAATTTCCATAGCTCTTCCCTAATAGCATCAGCTGGGTCATCCTCAGGTGCCCCATGATTAGAGCGTCTTGGAGGCACTGCACTGCTGTGATGAGCAAGCAGCTCTAGAGGGTCTTCATCATCATCACTGTCAAGAATATCTTTTGATGCACCATTAATTTCATGATGCATGCTTTTGGAAAGATCCATTGGGTCACGCCACTGCCACTCAAGTGCATTTATATCAGGTAAAACTTCTTGCTTCTCACCATTCTTCCTTGCTTGCTCTAAAGCTCGCTGCAAGTCATCCCTTCTATTTTTAATTTTCTGGCCTTTATCTGGAAGCTTGTCAATAAACATTTGATTGGATAATAGCTTGTCTTGACGCATAATAAGTTCTTCTAACTCAGTGCAGGATTTTTTCTCCAAGTTCCCCAAAAATCCTTGCTTCAGCTTAACATCATTTATGGCAACAGAGCCTCCTTTTTCAGGGAGGATTTTCCATTGCCTAGCTGTCCATTTTTTGATTGGAGGTAGTGATGTGTGACTGTTTGTGGTGACACTCATTTTAATTTGAATGAAAAAAGTAATAAAAAATAAACCAGTTTTGAGGCAAGTCAACTATCAAAAATATTGAATTCTTGCATATGTTCCTATTCCTATCTCCTGCACTCTGGAAAGAAGAAAAACATCATAATCAGATTAATGACTTAAAATAACAAAACATAAACAATAACAAAATACCATGATTTATGAAACCATTTTTCATTAAAAGAATCAACATTTAAAGCATGCAATTAATTGGAATATTTTCTGCATAGCTACAAATAAGAGAGCCCCATGAAAACTGGCTAATGAACAAGAATCAGTTCTAAGGAGGCCATAATGCATGTGTTTAAAAGACTTTTTCAATCTTACTTCTAAGTTTCAAGGTTTCAGTTATGTTATGGTTTTGTTCAAGGTTACAGGTAAGTTATGGTTTCATAACTGGTGTCCAAAAATTGCAAGTGAAATTTGCTATCTGAATGTTAGATACAATCAAAGTGGGTAATAAGGGACAGTCCTCCAACATTTTGTAGAAATGTTGTAGCAGGTAAATGAATCAAAATATTACAAAACTAAAAATAGTGGCATAAAGTTCAACATTTTTACTATCTATGTAGCATAGAGCAAGTTAAGAAATCATACATTCATTACCTCTAAAAAATCCCCAAAAAAAGTGTGAAAAGTGAGATTTTGGAAAAGTACTTCTGCTACGGTCTGTAGCAAAAAAATTTTTGTCACATTAAAAAAGTTTTCTTACATAAAAGTTGCACACTAGTGTTGGCTTAAAACATGCTTAAAAGAATTTGCTTATCTCATTCCAGAAAGAAATGGCAGCCATTTCTGCAAGGCGGGGTAATAAGGGACACCCCCCCCCCTGGGGTAATAAGGGACACCCCTAAAAATGCATTCAAAGTACGTAGAACCTTGGTTAGCAAAGGCTCCAGTTAACAAAAAAATCAATTATCAACAAAGAATTTTGATTACATTTACCTCGCTCAGTGAAAAAAATTTCACTTAATGAAAAATTGATGCATCATCAGTCATCATAAAATTGTGCATAGAATGTCATAGATAGAATTGAGCACTGGGCAACAAATAATGAAAAATAATTAACCTAAATTATGTTTCATTTCTCCAAAAAATATGATGGTTGTCACCAAGATATTCCTTTCTGTTCCTGGTGTGTTTTTTATGATCTATTTTCTTGCAGTGAAATCACTTGACTTGATTTAAATTGTGCAAAATTACAAGCCGTCCTGTAAGCTTACAGATACAGAAGAAATGCTATATGGCTTCTGATATGAAGCTTGCAGTAGACAAGGTCATTGTCAATGCTCAATGGCATGTCCAAGGATATGCTAATATCACATCAATAATTCGGTAGTGTATGGATAAGGTAATATCATATCAATAAAGAAAATACAAGTAAAAATCACAGAAAATGTCATTTATTCTACATTTACATCATCTACAAAGGAAGAGGAAGACTTCAGAGTACTGTTAGTAATAGATGAGTACACTGCATGATTCAAACGTTTTAAAATTGAGTATTATTTGAAGTGTCCCTTATTACCCCATTCCCAGATTAATTCGGGAGGCTTTTATATTGTGTCTAGCACCTTACAAATAGCATATGGAATTTTTTTGGAAACGCCATAGGATAGCCCTAGCAAAGACCTTTAAAATGAGCCCAAACTCATTTATGAAATGTTTCATGGTTAGAAGTTATTAACAAAAAATGCTCAAAACCGTCCCTTATTACCACATTTGATGGTATAGTTGTCATGGGTGGAACCACCTAAAGACCATTGTCGAGATTGGAAGACTTCTCCTTCTTATTGGTGATACTCAACTCTAAAATTGTTCAATGAACAAATACATTGGTCCGCACAAATTTAGTTTAATCTTAAATCTTGCAGCTCTCTAATAGGTTGCAACAATACTACACTATCATAAAGTTGCACAACTCTGCTGCTATGCATAATTGTAGGTCAAATTCTTAGGGTTGGATATGTAACAGATATGGTGCAGGACTACAGGTAATATATATATCTATTATTGTAGGGTCCACACTCTACAGTAGGACAAGATATTGATTGCTAATGCCAATAATGTGTTATTTTTTTTAATGAATTATGAACATTAGTCATGAAGCCATGATGAATAAAAACTATTAACTTTTCAAGCACTAACTAGCAATTATATATACCTATATTATCTTAGCAACAGTGTATTTCACAGTGGAAGAAATTTGATGGAGAGCCTAGACTTATCAAGTCCCTATTTGAATAATCAAGCAGAATTTTTAGAAAATTGCAGGTAAAGCAATTGTTTTGAGAGCAATTTTCCTAAATTGCATGTGAAAATGTTAATATGTCATCAAGCCAAAGTCAAAAATTGGACAGCAGACTCCTGTGAATAAAAAAAAAATCCGAATCTGGCAAATTTTACGCATTCCTATTATCCTATGGTCTTTTCCAAATTTCTCCAGAACAGTAAAAAAAATTAAAATGGCCTGTTTTAACCCACAATTTAAAAAAATCACCCATGAAACAATCGCTTTTGCCTTCATTCAAGAAAAATTCTAAAGAATATTCCATCTAGGTTGGCAGGATTTTCTCAAGACGTAAATTTTGCTACCTATATGTTGCCAAAGAGCATTATTGCTCTCTTTATGCACACTGACAAGCATGGATATTTTTTTTTGCTTTTAACATTCACAAGTGGCTTCTGCCTAATTTTCCATAAAAAAATTTAAGTCCCAAAATGCTCCTATTCTGGAATATATGGTCAAATTTTCCCAGACAGGTGAAATGAATGTTTCAAGTACATTTTTCCAAAATTTAGGGGGTTAAAGCTTAAAGGTGCCAAATTTATATTTTTACAGAAGGAATTAGGCAAGGGCACTGAAAGCCAATAATGGACATTTTATCAAATTCACTATAGTGGCTTCTGCCAAACTTTCCACTTTGGATTGAAAAACCATTATAACAGGTAAAACTGTTCGCATCTTAGTGCCAGTGACAGTCCAGAGTAGGCTAGTGGCAAAGCAGAGTTTTTTAGACTTCCTCAATTTAAATTTTTAGTCCTAAAAATATGAGCAAAGCAAAGTACTGTGGATACCAGCATTATCATACACAAGATATCGGTTTAAAATTTGAATTATCAGTAAATGAGGAAATTAAAAATGAATCAAATTTAAGGAAATGGCAGTATTAATTTGGGTGCTGGAGTGCTCCAGGACACTTGTCCAGGCCATTCCACTCCTATCCCACTAACGCTGAGCAGGAAAAGCACGCTGCCGCTGCTGCCTCCTGCCAGCCCGCTCATATTGAAGCCCACGGCTGGCCTGCTTCTCTTGTAGCAAGCATACTCCTATTTTTAGCCACCGCGCTCCTCAATTGCATGGGTACATGGTCAAATTGGTCATTTAGAAGGCATTAGAATACGACCATGGACTAACTTGACCTTCATATTCAAGTAAATAGTGGTGCACTCTGCCCACCACCACCTCTGGCTTTCACTCTTTCAACAAGTTCAATAAAAAAGGCTTTCATTTGCTTACTTAGCTAACCTGGGACTTGTTCCATATGCCAAGTTGTCAATGGGTGAATCTGAATGCCATGCTGACAGCCTGACATGCACAGGCATTAATTAACTCATGCAGAACTGCACAGTGCAATTCTGAAGTAAATATAAAAGAACATGAGCGTTTGGGAAATTAGAGCGCTCTGCCATAATCTGGAGTGCCACAGGTCACTTTACCTTCCTCCACAAATTCCAGTCAATCACTGCGATCAGCTGTTGGTTGGCCCTCCGCGTGAGAGAATGCCCAGCTCTGATTGGACACGGCTTCATGCCCATCACTAATTGATCAAAGTTATGAAGCAGTCTGTCCAATGAGAGGTCTATCATTGTGCTGTCTGAGATATAAAGCTTGTCTAAAGCAAAAAATTATCAATTGCATTTCCTATGAACTTAATTCAAAAGAAATGGTTGTTAACTATCTTAATTGCAGTGTTAAAAAAATTTTTTTAATATATCTTTTGTGTTAAAAACCAATATAACTTATTAACATAGTATCACTCTACTTATCTATATGTTTGAAATTAATTATAGGAGAATAAGGAGATCCAGAAATGCAATGAATATTCAACAGGAAGTTAGGCAAGAAGCGTGTCTTTGGCAACTGAATGAGCTAGCAGGGGCCGGCAGCAAGTGGGGGCCAGAACTGCCAAACAATTCACTAGTCATGATGATTTGTTGTCTGATAGCAAGCTCTCAACTTCCAAGTCTGTGTTGTGATGTTTGCTTGTAAAGTTGTGTCTTAGATTTGATTGTGGCATTGTGCATATATTTTACTGCAACATTGTTAACATTCTTTTGTGCTGTAAAAAGCTTAAAAGAGAAACAAAGGATGGAATACATGTAAGGGGCCAGAAAAGATGACACATGACTGTCAGTCATTCAGACTGAGCAACCAATGGAACCAATGAAAGTAAGTCATTGTAATTTTTTCAATCAATGATGGCATTTTCACATTTTGCAAACAATAGAAGTAATTGAGCAATTTCACAGTTCAATTATTGATTTTATTTAAACTTACAAGGGGTCCAAGGGGACTTGCAAAGCCACTGTGCAGAGAGTGGATGAATATTGTAAGATCTTTAGCAATGCTTTAGTAGCAAAATTTACGCCTTCAGAAGATCTTGCCTACACATTTAGATTGAAATTCTTGCATTTAATATATTTGTCAGTCTTCGGCCAACTATTTTAAAAAAATAAGGTTTCAGGTATGTTGGATGGATCAGGATGCAGTGAAGCTTGTCTGGAAATCAGTTGCAATGAGTTCCCGCCAAAAAAATATAAACATCAAGTTTATGATTACGTAGTTGAGGTCACATTAGAGCGGTCAGACTGCATTATCACATGTTCAGTTGACACTTGCTGTACAATTGGACTGTTTTTAGGGTAAAATTAGTTATTAGGGGTAACACATGCATGCAACCTTGTAAATAAGTTTATGGCTCATAAATAGTTTTTCATTACTCAGCGTAATTGGCTTTTCATTAAAAATTACCTGGGTCCTGGCGACGCATTGTAAAATTACCTGGCGATGCTAAGGGCTTAAAAACCCATATATTGGTGACACTGCATCCACCCTCTGCAGTCTGCACCCTGGTTGCAAAGGGCCCACAGGATTGTATTATTCATTCTGAACAGGAAATGTTTAGACTGATGCAAGTATTTTGCTGTTTAAATCATGAATGAGGGAAAAGAAAAAAATACTCGCTAATGAAGGCAAAACGTAAAAAATTTCCACGAGCTAAACATCACCGTTTAGTATTGAGAAATTCATATTCAAAATTTCATTCAGATCTGTTCAGTGCTCTGGAAGAAATGGCCGGTACACTGCAAATGTTGGCACGTTTCATCATATAACTCACAAATGAAGGCGATATTAAAAAAATTGTCACGAGCTTGACATCACTGTTAGGCCATAATGAATATGTGTATGAAGTTTCATCAAGATACGTTCAGTGCTTTGGAAGATATTCCAGGTACACTGACGGCCGCGAGACCGGCCATAAATTTGTCCGAAACGTGTTCCGGTTGACATGACATCCGTTTGCTTGTTTGACGCTAATTTTGTAAAGGTTGCTTCAGAGATAAATTAATCATTACCATTCCCATGTTTCACCCTCAATTTAATGTAGCTAACGATATTGAATGGCATTATTCATACAAATCTGTATCTATTAAACTTTTACATTTTAAGATCTGATGGAAGCGGTGAGCGTCCCTAACAATACGAGGATGTATATAAAAACATTAATGATCTAGAAGCGGGCTTAAAAAAAAAAAAACATTTCAACATGGCTCTAATTAAATAAAGATCATTACTTGTAGTATAATAAACCTGAAGTCTTTCTATTAAAAAATTATATTTTGTTGGTCATCAAAGATCAAAGTTTATATCAACTATGCGAGTCGAACTAACAATAATAAAATGTAAGACATGTCCGGGTTACTTCTGACTCTTCCGCTTGTCGGATACGGAACGTACGGTAATCGTAAACTGCGGCTATTATACATACGAAATGTAAACAGACGGTGTTCAGTGTTGCCATATGACTTTGGAGAAAATTTAATCTAAAATAAAGTTCTAGATTTCTCATTCACCAAATTTCCGTATTAAGAAAAATCGTATATTATTGAAAGATAATTAAAGGCATACTGTACTGAGTATTACGTCTGTTCCTCCACAAACTGCTCTTGCACGGCGTAGAATTGATGGCCGGGATTGCGCGAACACGTGCGCGAAGAGAAACAATTTTGATTACATTGCGCCAACTGTGTGCAGCAATGGCTTAAAAAAAATCAAAATGCGTGGGAAAATTCACCAAAAACATACATCATCCTGAGTGTGGGGTGACACTGGCCGGAGTGTGCAAGGTGAAGGAGCAACCAAGAGGCATGGGGTAAACGCGGTATATTCCGACACATTAAGGACGCATCTAGAAATGAAAAACTATAAAAAAACGTATGCGTTACGTAAGTTCTGTTGCCTTCACGCGACTCTCAAAACACTTCACTACGCGTCAGCAACGATGAAACGTCACAAAATGTTGCCATATTTATTAAAAAGCCTTTAGAATGGAAACCTACCAAATCCCTATATTCTGTCACTGTGTGTGGCAATATTCGACACGTGGTGAGTTGTATTGCATCAGCGCTTCAAATTTAACTGATACGTAATGCCGACATCCACGTGTTTGAATTCCTTTGCTGTGTGAGCTGTATTGGGATACAACACGGCTTTGAATTAGAACACTAACGAATATTGAACACTAGGTACTTAATTACGTTTTAATTAACAGCTATTAGGCTTTTAATTAAGCAAATTTCAATTTTTGTACAAAGCTTGGAACGATCTGTGTCATAGTGGCAAAGCAGAGAGTTTTTTAGACTCACCTTCAAGTTCATTTTTGAGTTCTATAAGTGGACAAGCAAAGTATCATGGATACCAGCATTATCATACATAAGAAATTGGTCTAAATCTTGAGTAAATGAGGAAATTAAAAATGAACTGATTCTAAAAAAGCTCTGGTTTGTCACTATGATCTGTGTGTGTCCAATTCAAGTTGTGTCGGAATTAGTTTTGATGGGTCTAAATTTGATGGGAATTTTCACTGTTCCCTTTACCACATTTTACTGTTCTCCCACAGAGTCCTCCTCATTCTAGAAGTGGGCTATGGCCCTAAGATACAATACAAGTGTTCAATCAGTGTTCTGTTAAAGTGACAGTGGTTTTCTAACATGTAACGTTCGTTTTTCCTGCTAGTGTTTAAGAGCGCGACGAGTGTTACAGGTCCGCTGATAAGAGCTGGTAAGGGTGGAAAGACTTGGCTCTTGGTAGCTGGAACAGCCACAATCGTCACTCTTACGTCACTGCTGCGCTGACTGACCAATACCCCACTGTTCCTTTTGATTGGCCTGACTCTTTCTAGCATAAACTGGATAGGTTTATGCTCCAGTGAAGAGACAGTGAATGCACCAACTGTTCCTCACATAACTTTGTGGATTTATGTGTCAGTGAATAGATGGTCTGTCAAGTGTTCCCATAGAAAGAAGAGTGTTCCATTTTTTTTCTGCACAAGCAGTACCTAGAACGTAGTAAAGCGGGATGGCTGGTGGAAGGTCCATCAAAAAAAAAATCAAAAAGCATCAGAAAAAATGAAGTTGCCCCCTTCACATCAGTCTCAAGAAGACTGGAAAGGTCGAGGCGAGGCACAACCAAATGAGGTTGACACGTGTAATTTCTGCTTGAAAGATTTCACCGATGCAGGTGCCCAAATGGTTATTTGTGAAAGATGTGACAAATACATATGCGTGTCCTGCGCAGAGTTGTCAAGGGAAGAATACGCCTTCATGCAGAAGACAGAAA
>NW_025942850.1:0-987 GCF_000764305.2 Hyalella azteca | reverse complement strand
CATTAAAATATTTATTTTGAAATCAACCATGTCAAAGTAACGAAATAATTTGTTATAGTTTTAGGCTTCCAAAAATATTTCAAATCTCTATCAGATATATCATAATTAATCATTCTCTTGCATTGACTATATTAACGTTATGATCCGTGCCACCGCTGCCGTGATCGTCATTTGTTTTTGCAGTTGCATGCCGGTGGCCTGCTTTTGTTGTTCTATTTAGTCTCGCTCCCATGAATTGCGTGTTTAGTGTGTGCATCATCGAAAAGTCTGCTTGACAGCATAGTCACGGTAGCTGTAATTACTTTATTAAGTTTACTTCTTTGCAGTCATATTAAGAGACAAATCTTTAACCAACTAATACTTTGCATAATTTTAATTGTTGAGTGAAAGCTGCGCCTGCAGCCTTGCTGGCACGCAACACTTCCAAGTGAATTACCTTATAGAAACATAGCATACCCATACGTGTTTTAAGCCTATATGAAGTTCATATTTTTGCCTCAAATAACGTTGTATCGAAAAACTGGTGTAGGTGTATCTATCGGGAATAATATATGAACCGTCAATATTAGAATTCCATCCTGACGCATACGGTTATTTTTTTATAGTTTTTCATTTCTCGATGCGTCCTTAATGTGTCGGAATATACCGCATTTACCCTATATTCCATGCCTGCGGTAAAGCAATGGGGATTGCGGAAGTTGAAAATTTTATGAAGTGACCATGTTTGTGAAGTGCAAACTGCAATTTTTCAATCAAACAAAAATTTATGACATTCGAGCCGCGAGATTTCATACCTACTGAAATAATATGATATTAGAGCCACAATATTTCAGACAAAAATAAGACTTATCCAGCGCCAGCGGCCAGCCCTGCCCTAATAGCCTAATGGAAAAAAATCAAGAAATTAAGAAAGTAGGGGCCATAAAAATGGGTAAAATTTACTGCAAGCACAAGCACAGTTTTGCAGTAAATTTATTGGAACAATAG
>NW_025942849.1:0-579 GCF_000764305.2 Hyalella azteca | reverse complement strand
AACGACTGAACATGCTAGTAATTTATTCATACAGTTACAGCGCAGTTATGAAACTACAAAATCAAAAAATTATTTTGGTGGAAAACCCTCCTCATTTGTGGCAGTTATCGATTAATTACCTAATACAGAAACAATTAAGCCCTAACACCTGAACTTGAGATATTCACTCAAAGCATCACTGCCCTAGATGTCACGTTAGACGTGGAGGTGCTGTATATATCAGAGTACATTAATTAAAATGACATGGGCATCGACATTCACTGCCTAAATTTTCCATAAAACGCAATGTCCAGTCTAAGCATGTGGAATAGACGCAGATTGACGACTAGCATCATAATTTAACAATGAATTGAAGCCATTAGCATTATCATGCGGCACATCACAGCGACCAGTTACAAGTAACCTTCCACTGAAGTCTTCCAAGTCACAATTTGTTCAAAATATCCCGCCGGACGAATGCAAATCTACCACACGCTGACATTCGGCGCAAGGCGCAATTCAGAAGATGGAACATCGACCAGCGCTCTATTTGCGACCGAATAATTCGCTGCGCCAACAAAGACACAGCAGGACGAGCCA
>NW_025942848.1:0-2102 GCF_000764305.2 Hyalella azteca | reverse complement strand
GAAAAGTACAAGAATCGGCGACAGGCCACTTCAGGCATACTCGTCAGCGCCGACATCACTCAGTTATTTTATGTGGTTATCGAACGCTACAAATCGTATTTCTATTCAGAATTGTATTGTTTTCTGTGGCGAGGTAAGTGCTCAGTGGTGAATCGTGTGCTCCCGACGATACAAAACAGTCAAAAAAAGGCCCCGTGATAGGACCTTGTTTGTCCGTATAATTTTTTTGATCAATGAAGTGGATTTTTTTAATCCGCGCTGAAATCATAATTAATGTTATTGTGGCATGTCGGCGGAATTAAAACAAGCAATAGGAACATTCGAACCTTGAATTCAGCCCTGTCGAAAGATTAATCGGTATTTCCGTCCATCACAATGATCCGAAGAAGTTCCTACACGATTTATAACTTTATCAAGAAAAACGAATTATCAAAGTCATTGCACATCTTGGCGTCACTTTTCGGGTTAGAGTCATTTTGGGACGTCTCGAACAAATTTTCGGCCGAACTCGCAGCCGGTGTCCAAATTCAGTGAGCATGGAATATCTCCCAAAATAATGCACGTAGCTCGATGAAACACGTATTCATTAGGACGTTACAGTGATGTTTAACTTGTGAAAATTTGGTAAATTTCACCTTCATTCATGAGTTATATAACGATACGTGCCGAAATTTGCAGTGAGCATGGCATTTCTTCTAAACTACTGTACAGATTTGCACCAAACTTTGAATATAGAAACCTAACCTCCCAACGGTGGTGTTTAGCTCCTGACAATTTTTTAGATTTTTCTTTCATTTGCGATTTTTTTTTCATTTTTCCCACATTCGTGATTTAAACAGCAATCGTGCTTAAATTCGCAGTTAGCGTAGAATTTCTCCTGAAATACTGAACAGATTTGAACGGAACTTCGTATATGAATACCTAGCCTCCCAACGGTGATGTTTAGCTCGAGACAATTTTTTCGAATTCACCTTTGTTTGCGAGTTATACGGATTTACGGAGAAACGACCGCCATTTGTCAGGCCGATTTTTAAACTTGCATTGACCAAGAGCCGGATACGTATAGCCGTATAGCACGCAAACAAAGGCAAAATCGGAAAAATTGTCACGAGCTAAACAACACCGTTGAGAGGTTAGGTTTCTATATTCAAAGTTTCGCTTAAATCTGTACAGTAGTTTAGAAGAAATGTCATGCTCACTGTAAATTTCGGCATGTATCGTCACATAACTCAAGAATTAAGGTGAAATTCCAAAAATGTTCACGAGCTAAACATCACCGTTAAGTTCAAATGAATACGTGTACCAAATTTCATCGAGCTACGTTCATTATTTTGTGAGACATTCCGGGCTCATTGAATTTGGGGAGTCCGGCCATAAATTTGCCCGAGACGTCATTTTGGGGCCCAGCAAGTTAAGTTGTCAGCAGAGATCTAATTACCTCGTGAGTCAGTGTTGAGTGAATTTTGGAATCACCTGCTGTAGGAAAGGGAGCCAGTAGATGCAGTGTACCTAAATTTTGCCAAAGCATCTAAAAGGTCAAGTATAAAATCCTTATAGATTTGAATAGATCACTCGATACTCACTCTCAGAACAGCATGCTACTCGAGTATAACTCAGATTATTTATTATCCGTAATAGCATAGAGACTAAGCATAGAGATGCAGCTATCTAAATTAGGACTTTATATACCTTCGTCTTGTAGATCTATAGTGAGCGAGCAGTAACTTCATAGCATAGACGTCAGTTGCAATTTTCACTGTTCCCTTTACCACGTTTTACTGCACTATGGAAACTTTACAATTTTTACTCAACTTCTTTCAGTTTTAACTCATGTTTTTAACTCTTGCATTTCATGATGGCTGGTCAGAGAGGAAAAAGATTAGTCCTGTTAAACCGAATGCGAAAGTCAAATCGCAAAATGAGCGAGGGGAAATTTGTAAATTTTGCAAGCTGGAATCGCTTAACGTCAATGACGCTACAGTGGCCTGTGATCGTTGCGGGGATATAATCTGCAACACTTGTGCAACGTTGAGCAAGACAGACTGCTCGGTTATTCGCAAAAACAAGTCAGTACACTGGTATTGTCAGGACTGCAAACAACG
>NW_025942847.1:0-280 GCF_000764305.2 Hyalella azteca | reverse complement strand
ATTTTGGTGATAAGGCGTATATTTTGGTGATCGCGTATATATTAGTGGCCACAAAGTGCCCATTCTCCATCGTTATCTTTAAACCGTTAATTTTGATAGGGCGTAAAAATTTTACTCAACAACTAAAGGAGTTGTCCAAAGGAGTGTAAAGAGCAAAAAGTGCATCAGAGTTTACACCGAATACAATAAAGATGAAATTGTCCCTATAACGAACAGCCTCGTCGATCTTAAAAAGACTGGTCACAAAAAACTCGCCGTCACACAAACGTGAAAATTTTTT
>NW_025942846.1:0-358 GCF_000764305.2 Hyalella azteca | reverse complement strand
ATTTTTATTCGGCAAAATTAAATGTATCGAAAAAATTTATCACACTATACATACTTCTTTACACCAACATTTGACACATAACATTTTCATGTATTTATATAGGAAGAAGCTCTAGTTATCTAGAAATAACTCATCTAGAATTATCTAGGGTACACAGAAGGAACTTATTTGTTCATGCAAACTTACGTACGAAATAACAACACTCGTATTTATTTACGTTAAAATTTACATACAACATTAATGAAAATCTGACAGAAAAATTAGTCTACGTCGCGAAACTTTAGAAAAAATATGAAAAAATTCAATGATAAATAAGAATAAACTCAATTTTTACAGAAACTAAGATAGAGCAGGAAAA